>NW_010136637.1:0-50222 GCF_000699245.1 Pterocles gutturalis | reverse complement strand
GGAGGAATTACTGAGAGGTGCCCCTCTCCCTCCCTGTCTCTTTGCCTGTGTGTTGTGTGGAGACAGGACTCGCAATTACCACACTCTCTGGGCTCCCTTATTCCTTTTAAACTTTTTTTTAAAGAAGCCCCTCTCCATGGCTGATCCCCGGCCGAGCACGGGCACCTGGGTCTCTTAGAGACAAGGAGGAGCCGGGGATTGTTGTTGTTTTATTTTTTTTTTTTTTAAATTGGATTTTTTTTTTTTAAGAGAACCTTTTTTAATACAAAAATGGCAAATTCGACGGGTAAAAACCACGCAGACCAGCGGAGAAAGGGACTCGCTTTCCTGGACGAGCTGCGGCAGTTTCACCCCAGCAGAGGGGGAGGAAATTGGAACGGGAGGGGGGGAGGCTTTTAAACCGACCAGATCCAACTTCCAGCCCCTTCCCTGAAGGACACGGCAGCCCCAGCGAGGGGAGAAAAGGGGGCAGAGCTGACAAGTTGTGGTGTTTTGTGTGTATCTCCTTTGGCAGGTCTCCTTTTAGGAAGATCCCCGTGGTGGGTGGGAAGGAGCTGGATCTTCACGCTCTCTATACCAGAGTCACCACTTTAGGCGGATTTGGGAAGGTGAGTGGAAGTTTTAATTTGTGTTTCCCTCCCACTAACCTCTTCCCAAAAGTCTCCTCTGACCCCCGGGGGCGGCAGGGGGAGCCGGGGTGGCCGGGAACCGTCCTATTTAAAGCCGTTTAGAGAAGGTGGGGGGTGGAAGAAGGAAGCGAGCAGGCAGGCAGGTTGGTGGCTTGGCCTTGTCGGTGGAGCGATGAAGGGGGATCCGGGGGTACGGCGCACACCCCGCTCGTGACCTCCCCCACCTCCGCCGGAGCCCCTCGCCCTTGCCCCCCTTCCCCAGGAGAAGGCGAGGGGGGAGCAGAGAGCTCCTGGTCGGCGAAAGGCAGTTTCTTTCGGTTGTGGTGGCAGCTCTGCGTGTGTGTCTCTCTCTCTCACAGAGGGAGAGACAGAGAGGAGAGAGTCTGAGTGCAGTTTTAGTGCAACTCAAAATTAGCGGGCATGTTTAACATCGATAATCGGCACGGAGTTTTTTTTGGAAACGATCCTCGCAGCCGGGGGGGGCCGGGCGCTGCCCTCCGAGCCCTTCCCGGAGAAAAATAACAAAAGGGGCACCCAAGACGGTGTGTAATCAAATAGCCATCTTTAGGCTTCAAGGCTAGGGACAGAAATGTAGGCCTCAAAAGAAAGGCCTCTCTGTGTCTGTGGATCTGTCTTGGGGGGACCCCCCGGGACGGCTCCCCCGCGCCCCGGAGGCCAGGGGGCGCCCCCGCCAAGACTTCCCTGCATTATTTTAAACTTCTTTGGGTTTTTAACGGACCGCGTTAGGATTTAAAAGGGGGCGACAGAGGGACTCCCGATTGGTTATTGTCCAGGCAGTAAAAACAAAAACAAACAAACCCCCAAAACAATACAAACCCTCCTGGCCGTCCCCCCCGAAAAAGATCGCGTATATATTAAAAAATAAATACAGTAAAATGCCTCTGAGAAGCGGGATTGTTCCCGAAGGGGAAATACTACCGACTGACAGTAAAATATATAGTCCTAAATCACATATACATTCGTGTTTATTTCTTTTTATATTATGTGGCTATTTGCTTCATGGCAGCTTGTGGGTTTTTTTGTGATGTTCGCTGTCAACGACATGTTTGTGTGTACGTTGTGTATCTCGGCCTGTGTGTTGTTTTTGACAGGTATCAGAGAAGAATCAGTGGGGAGAAATTGTAGAGGAGTTTAACTTTCCCAGAAGTTGTTCTAACGCTGCCTTCGCTTTAAAACAGTATTACTTGCGGTGAGTGCTATCAAGCTGTTGCAGTAGTATTTTTGAGTGTGGGATTGTATTTGATTTTCAGTGTGTGGAATAGTAAGAACACCCCTACTCTTTCAAAATGCTGTAAAATAAAGGAGAGAGAACTTGTAATTCCTTGCTAGCCTGGTGCAGTTAAAGGTAATTCTGTTTTGTAGTTATTTTATTTGCATTTTACATCTGCAAGCCTTAAACTTTGAAGGCATCCCAAGTATATAAACAATATGTGTCAGAGCCATTTTTATTGATTGTTTTAGAACGACAGTACTAAAGGACTGTTACTAAGAGATCATGTTATTGTAGTTACAGAAACTTAGCTTAATTTTTGGAGCACTGAAATGTGTTGATACGTCTAAACTTGTTTACTGCTCAGTGGGGTCAGACATTGAATGAAAATGCATCTGCAGGAAGGTAGTCTGCTTTGGATAAATTATAATGTTATCAATGGGTAGCAGCATATGTTATTTATTTATTTATTTTAGAGTGCAAAGAGCTAAATAATTTTTTTTGTTACTTGAAAAATAGTAGATTTCTGCAGTTTTAAAAAATAAGATTAAATTCCTTGAAATGATACAGGCTATTTTTTGTCATGCATATTATTTTTTAGTGTAGCAGGGAGTTCATATTGAATTTTTAAAATTACTGTGCATGGTACTATTCAGTTACCAGATGACTTTCTTAAAAAAAAAAATACTAACTTTTGGTAGTTAGTCCTTGTGTGAAAGATCTTAAAATTATTGCATATATAGTGGTTTTAGATGCTATATATAGACAATTTTATTTAGAATAAAGTTTTATGTACATTGGTTAAGGAATGTAATTTTCTGTTTCTGAATAATATAAATGATATTTTTCATTGCAGTTAGTGATAATACAGATATGCAATATGTATAAAAGATGTATGGGCATTTGGACTTTTGTTTTGGTGATCTGAGTACAGACGAGCTTTATCTGTCTCTAGTTTGGCCTTCTGGATTAGGAAATGCAGTAATTGTACAGGTGCACTTTCTATTGGTTGTCCTAGATTGACTTCCAGCTTGAAGCTGTAGAGTTCATAGCACAGTGGAGCAGTTATTGAGTTACAATGATGTCTGGAAAACCTTAGTCAGATATTTGTAGTTACCGAATTTTTCTTTTTTTTGGTGATGACATATGATTGTTTTAAGATTCAGACCAAGAAAAGAAATTACCATTATTAAAAGCTTTAAAAAAGTTTATGATTGCTAGTAGGCCTAGGAATGAAGTGGGAAGCTCACTTTAGGATGTCCTTCTCTGTTGTGGTGTTTGGTTTTTTTGTTTTTGGTTTTTTTTTTCTTCAACTACATAGGATTGACATAGTGTTGCTGAAGATTTTTTGGATCATAGAGAGTAGTTTTTTTCTTTTAGGGTTTTTTCTGTTGGACTACGTAGTCTGTTACTTGCTAGATTTTACATATTGTTTGCAAAATGATAATTTATTGGTTTTTGCCCTTTCCTTTTTATTTTCATATTTTATAAGTGTTTGAATGGCCTAACTTTTTTTGCATTAAAAGGTGATTTGTGTACATATATAGTTTGAAAGCATTTATATGCTGTGACAGTTAAGACAATTAATGTTAATTTAGCGTTCTAATGACTATTAATTTTTAATAAGATACTACTTTTTAATTTAGACTCAGACATACAAAAATGTTGTTTTTATTATTAGGATGCTGGTATTGACGTAATTTAAAATACAGTTGCTGAATATATGTATAAGAGATTACGTACAAATAAGTAAAAAGTAATTTATTTGGAATCTAGGAAAAAAGTTGAAAAACAATTAAGATTAATCTTTAGAAATGTCTGTTTTATCATAATCTCTGATTTACTTAGGCCATTTTGAAATAAACGGTCAAGTTTGTTGGTTTTGGGGTGGACTGGCTTTTAGTGTTTTTTTTTTTTTTTTCCTGAATTACTGCTTTACTCACTGTTGCTTCTCACATAATTTAAGTTTGATGTGAACTGTTTCCCAGCTGAGTTCACCTCCTTACATGTGCAGTTATAAGACTGTATACATATTTATCTCTGCTAGGTTAATGTTTGTTGCTTTAACCTAGAAGTTTTATGGGGGGGATTTGGTGGGAAAGAAAAAAAAAATGCTCTAATGATAAATTTGTAAGAAGAGTCTTGTTTATCTGTGTTGAAGGACATAACCTGAGGTTTCTTATATAGCTAGATTTTCATGAACTGCTGAGCAATTACCCTTGGAAAAAAATGTTCTTCTTGAGTCTCAGGTATTACTATAATCTTGGCCTCGCTATTGTAATGACTTTGCAAACAAAGCCAAACCAATTGAGGCCTATCAATTTTGATATAAATTTTTATCCAATCGTGTGTTGTCTGTCCTGTAAAGTGAGGGTTCTGCATGGCGGATGAGACCCTGTTGAATTCAGGGGGATTTGGTGGTGGGCACCTAAATGCATACATTTGCAGATTTGTATTTGTGATGGTTTGTGATGAAAGTTGCTCCTTTCTATGAAACATCTGGCATACCATGTTCACTGAGATACGATCTCAAGCTACATGGACCACTTGCTTGTTTTGCTGCGTTATGTCCAATAATGCTGTCATTTTGACTTAAAATTACTGTGTAAATAATTTAGAAAGCTGGATTATTTCTGTGACGTAAGTAGTCCTGTTGGCTTGATCAAACCTAGTGTTTTGCAGAACAATCATTGGGTTATGGTTTTTTTTCTAGGCAGTTGTGAGGTGTATCTCTTTCTTTTAAATAACTTTTTCATTTTGACTGTTGTGGAATTTCACTGGATGTCTTTGGGAATGTATGTTAGGCTTCATTAAAGATGTGAATTGTTTAAACTTCTGATATAATTCTGATAGGCTTTATGATAGGTGGTATTCAAATATATGATAGACAATTCTATCTACACCCTGTCTCTTGCGCTGCCCTCTCTTTTCTCTCGCTGGAAAAAGTTATTTGTAATAGGGAAAGTCTGAACCACTCAAACTTTGTGCCTGTGTTGCTTTGAGCTGTCTGACAGGTGAAGTAATTTATGCACTGTGGTTCTTAGTGAGCAGTCAAAAGCCACAGTGCCGATAACCATTGATAGACTGTACTTGTTAATGTAGTTCTGTAAGTCTCTACAGCATCAGGGAGTGTAATTCCCTTGGATGTAGTGCAAATTAGATGTTTCATCTCAGCGAATTAGTAAAGCATTTTCTAAATGTTTCTCTAAAGATTATTTTACAATGTTAATGAAAATATTTTAATATGGGGTAATAAATGTAAACATCACTAGTGTGGGCATGCTTTTACATTTTTGTTAGTTGGTAGACATACAGTAGGTGAAAAGAAAGTTAACATGAAATATACTTGCTTTTGTGTTAATGGTTGATTAGGTTACAGTCCTACGAAGATTGGGCTGATGTGACCTCATATGTTAGTGTAAGGTTCTGTTGGTTTTCATGTAAGCGTAAGTGATACATCTATTTCGGTTGTGGGTCTTCATCTGTTCTTGGGGAGTGAGAGATCTTGTAAACTAAATGTGGAAGTGAAGTATGCCTAACTGAATTAAAAATCAGTTTGCTTTTGGAAGTTATTTATTTGTACTAAGAGAAATTATGTGTAAGGATAAGTGTCAGGTATAATGAGTTTGTTCTGCTGAGAATTTCTGAATGGTGGGAAGCAGGTGTGTATTGTAAGCTTCTGGTAAAGGCAGCAGAAGTAAGTTAATACTAGTTAAAGGTGAATAAGAGTTTGCTGTTGTAAATATTGCAGAGGCAAGGGGAAGTCAAGTAGAGAGGAAAGAGGTCAGTTTATAAATGAGAAGTTGCATAAAATTATTATAAAGACAAGCCGTTATGTTTCCTATATAGCAGGATGAAAAAGTGTGAGCAGTTAAAAATCAGGACCATATGAAATATTGACAACAATTAGGGGGGGTGTTCTTGAAATAATTGTAGATATTTATAAGTCATTTGATCTTCAAGATGCCACTAAGAAATTGAATAATAGTACTGATTTATTTTTTTTTTTTAAAAGGAAAGGAAAGTAAAAAAGGAAAAGAAAAACCATGAGCTGAAGAACTAGATAAATTTAAGGGATTCTGTTCCTAGTACATGGCAGAAATGTTAGGGAAACAGTAATAAGCAGCCTGGAATTTTCCAAGCAAAATTACTTTAAAAGAGTTTTCTTTGTTATTCTTGCTCAGTGTTTAAAATTAGGATCTGATACTGCAACAGCATCTGCACATAGATCAGTGAGTATGGAGAAGTACAGGACTGGCTTGCTTGCCAGATCTGATTGCAGGTTCAAGGCTCCAGTGGATGAAAAGAAAGTTGTAGCTGTAGCAGTATTTTACATATTTTCTAAAATTCAAATAAATCGCAAAATCTCTCACTAACAAATTATTTATGTATATGGATAGTAATCTGAATGAAAAATTGTGTGAAGGACCATAAACAAAAATAGAACAAAGTATAAAGAATAGATTTGGTGAGTCACAGCAGTTTTAGGTACTAAGAGAGTAACATCCGTGCTCACATATGCATGTAGTAATACAAATTTAGCCATTTTAGGCCTATTTAGCATCTGGATTGATCAACTTTACGAGAAGGTGAATAGTACACTTACAACATTAGCAGACAGTGATAGTAGGAAGAGTTAAACACAAGTCAGGGCAGAAAAGAAAAAGTTATTTAAAGAAATCAGGCACGTTGTTGGAAAATACAAGTAAGATTTAGTTTGGAAAATGCAAGCTAAAACAGTTGAGGGACAGGAATCCAAAACAGGTATTCATTGTGAGGGAATAACCTGGAAAGCAGTGTTGCTGAAAAAGGGATAGGAATGATACCATGGGCCTGATAATCCTGTCAGTTGTGTGCACCCAACTCCCTTTCATATGAAAGGGATTTGTGCATGCTTCTGGCAGGAAGAACAGACCCCAATATGCTCTATAGACTTTGTAAAAATCAGAACAAATTTAGGTTGCATCCACAGAGGCATTGAACAAGTGGGAGATGAGTTTTTGTATGAAATTGTGTGACTATTTGGAATACTGTTTTACTTTCAGAGTCTTTGCAACAGGTGGGGCAACTTAACAGAAGCTTAGAGAAGAACATCAAAATGTTAAGAAGGCTGAAGGGACTAATTGATTTTAAAAAAAGATTTGAAAAAATAAATGTTTTGCTTGGCTAAATGAACATTTTGAGAAGGGGAAATGGTATCTGACAAGCATTTTGAAGGACCTAAATACTTGAAGGGGAGATTAATTTTACATAAAATAACAGGCTGTGTTAATGTGTAAACTGAGATGAAGCCGAGGGAGAAAATTCAGAGCAGACAGCAGCACAAAAAAACCCCAAGATATATCTGTGTACCTTCTGAATTGTATGCCAGGTGGAGTAGGGGGCAAACACACACCATGGGTCATTGAGAACTGGCCTTGTCAGGACACTAATACATGTCCAATAGGTAACGAGGAAGGACTGGCAGAGAAATGGACCAGATGACCTTACAGGTTCTGTCCATCCTTGAATAACACTGTAATGAAGGCTTCCATCTTGCATAGCTACAGACTTTTGTTGCAACACTGCCCACTTCACCTGTGGAATGTGTTGCACTTAATTTTGTCACAAATCCTGTGGTAATTGTCAAGACAGGAAACAGATACATGAATGACACTTTTGTGATTTCTTTTTAAAATTATTTTTCCCCCCTCAAGATAAGAATTGTAATGCATGTTTGAGTCAGATGTCTGAGGCCTTGCTTTTAGGTCTGAAGAGAATATTTTACATGGTCGGAGGGCGAATTTTGTTTTAGTTGTACTATAATCTTACAGCCAACATAGTCACAATCAAGACTGGTTACTGTTCATGCTATATAAAGCTTTATTTAAGGGAATTAAATATGTTGGTTGTTAAAATCTTAGATTATCTCACAATGGAAGTTATTTATTTGAATGGATGTTGTCTTGTCAGAGTTGCTGGGAATCTGCTCAAAAGAGAACTTTTATAATACAAAATTTGCATTAGGCCTCTTCTGAGGAGAACAAGCAGCAGGTGAAAGGAAACATCGCTACCTTAAAATTGTTCTTTCTTAGAGTTGTGTTGTGATACCAGTCACTATGCAGATGAGTTTGGCCTCTATCAAAGTTTCTGAGCTTTTCCTTCAAGAGGGTAAACTCTTTATTTCTGAAAAATGTAGTGAAAAATTAGTGTGGTGAGTGTTAACGTATTTTCTCTTCCTGATTATTTTCCTGCAAGCTTTTGGTTAGAAATGACCTAAATCACTGCTGTTAAGCTGAAATATATTGGTTTATTTGGGGAGAGGTGAATGTTCTTCAGTTTTAATACAGAATTCTGATTGTTTAACTTGAAAGCTCATCTAGACAGATGTCAGAACAAATGACCTACAAAGAGCAAGTTTCTGGCAACACTGTAATAACTGTGGTGACTTTTAGGACCTACTGAATTGTCTAATAATTGTTGAAAAGTTTATATGTTCAGACCATTTCCTAATCTTCAACAGAAACAGTATCAAAATTATTTTATGCTTTGAAATTACTCATAGCTGTGGTAACATCTTAAGTTTGAATAAAAGGTAAGCATATTGCAACAAGATCAAGAATGCGTATAGAATGCAAGGATATTGCTTCTTTCCTTGTGAAGTGGAATAAGCCTGGGCTAGGAAAAGGAGTTTCAGACTTATTTAAAAATTTATTTTAGAGCTTATAGTCTTTCATTACCTTGTTTATTTGCAGTAAAACCTCAATAGATAAGACTTGAATACTCTTTATTTTTTTTCCTTTCCTAACCCTTTCTCCCCTTTCCTGAGTAATGAAATAGAGAAGTATAATTTGTTAAGTTTTACAGTGAGATACTAGAGGTGCACAGAGGCTCAGAGTGTTACTTGGAGAGTGCATGTCAAATAGGAATGAAATCCAAATACAGTAGAGCCTTTTTGTTTTATAATGCTAGAATCCAGTTCTGACAGGGAAATTTCTTCTTCCTGAGCCTTAGTTAAACCATCCATAAAAGGGGGCTACAGTTATTTGCTATCTTTAAAAATTCCTCTTTAATCAGTAGCTCAGGAAGCACTATTTGAAAAATAAAACAGAATAATGTTATGTTCTGTGAATTGGAAAACTGAAAACTAAGTATGTAACAGATTATGAAAATGGATTGTTTGTGTTTTGTTTTGCTGTGCTTTGTTTTAAAATGCTTCTTCAGAGTGTCAGTGTGGTGTCTTGCAGCTTAAATGGGACTACTTGGAGTAACTGTAGTACCAGTCCACATTACTAGAAGAGGTATAGTTCATCAATGGAATTGGGTATAGGCCAGGGTCTGATATGAATTTCTTCTGTGGCCTTAGTTAAATCATTTGCCATCTTTTTATTCATATTTATAAAGTGAGTATACTGATGTTTGTTTGCCTATCTCACAGAGAAGTGTGAGACTGTAAGCTCTTTAATGCAGGGATTGTGTCTCTTCGTGCTTCTATGTCATATCTTAAATATTTGAAAATGAATATAAATTAGGAGTATGTGAGGAAAATAAAACTATTCATAAGCTTGTTTGCCCTCTGCAGTGTTGAGAAGCAGAAAATATAGCATAGATGAGAGGAAGAACAATCTCTGTTCCTTAGGGAATAAAAAAACTTGGGATACCTAAGCAGAGAAATATTGGAATGGTTGAAAGAAAGAAGCTTATCTTAAGGAAGGATAATAAAACAGCAAGATGGTACCCAGAACAGTGAGCTTAGGCTTTGCCTGAGGTACTAGATTAGTGAGCTAGGTATCAGATCTAAAATACAGTCTCCTTGGAGCAATGAGTTCAAGTCTAAGCAGACCCAAATTAGATTTTCGGCAACAAGGTAGTGACACTGAATTCTCTACTTTTTGTTTTCCTATCTTTAACTAAATTTGCATGCATTTATTTTAACTCCAGATAAACTGTAGCAAGCCAACTATGCTGCAAGAGGGATTGCATGTTATTATAATAGAATGGAGTTCTGTTGAATGATGCACTGGATCATGTTTGTCTGCAAGAGTGAACTGTGTTAGTACTATTTTCCTTTTCTGTTGGTGTGGGAGGAGCAACTGTTCAGATTAGTATTCTTTCAGAATAATTTGCAGTGTTACTTGTCTATCCATAGCTGCCTAAAATACATAAAAATCCTGTAAAGTAAGGTGATCGTTCTGATTCAAAGGCCTTTTCTCTCACAATGTTTGCTGGACTTATTCATATGTTTGCTGAAGTTTTGATGGGTCATACTTATGGCTGCATGTATTTCTCCATTGTTACATGCTGCGACGTCTGCTGGTTGGCCTCTGCCTCCCAGTCCAAAGGTTGCTATGCTTCCATGTGTAGAGATTCTCAGCTCTGTAAATCACTAAATCATATCACTAACTTTGAGTAGCTCTGTTAAAGTTCTTTGGAGAACTGCTGCTATAACAATGTGTAATACTGGGATGTAATGTGTTGGGCTAACTTTTTGTTTGGGATACATTCCAGGGGCTTAATTAAGCTAAATGAAAATAGTGTACTTTGGGGGTAAATCTAGGATGTTCTGAGTATGTTAACAATTATGGTGTAGGATAGGTGTAGAACAGTGTGTGGAGTTTTGTTTGTTTAAAAGTATATTTGTATTAAAGGAAACCTTGTGCAAATAAACTTCAGAACAGTTCTTGCCTTACATGGTTATTTTGCTCAGGAGTATCTGGGTTCTAGTGACCTCAATTAAATGATGCAGAATCCAGGCAATGGCCAGGTAAACAGTGCTATGTTACAGAATTCACATAAGTCCTTTGTAATTTTTCGGACAATAGTAGAGCTTTGAAATACTGGAGATTAGAGCTGTTTCTTGGACACTTTTGTCCCCCAATACCATCTATGAAAACCTTGTAAAATTCACGTTTCTAACAGTATGTGTTCATGTAATGCCACAGTTGCACAGTAAATACCTGAAAAAATGAGGAATTACCTCTTTTAAGTATGAATATGCAACCTCGTCTCTAGAGAATATTCTTCGTAATAGAGCCTTGTGCTCTCTGTGGTAAATAGGAATAAATTCCATGGGAGTATTAATCTGTTGTATCACTTTGAGATACCCTTTTTTCCCTCGTATATATGCACATGGTTCTGATTTATCGTGCAACGCGGTAATTGATTAATCTCAATGTTAGATATTTCTAAGAAGGTTTTGAGTGTGCTTTCAGGGTATCCTTTCTCCACTATCTTGGCTTTCATGGTGTTACCCACATAGGCCAATTGAAATGTCCTTTCCTTTGCTTGTGGGCTGAGGGGGATTCACTGTTGCAATGCTGGTTACACTGGGTGCCTAGTTTACAAGTCTTTTTGTCTCTCCTCCTCTGCTAATCATCATCTTCTCAATCTTTGACTACAAGCCGGAATTCATCTTCTGTTCCTTGACCCTTTGATGTCTGTACCCATTGACTGCACATGGAGTATTTACTGTAATCAAATTAATTCCTAATTGTAAATAAAACTGAAGGAAAGTAAAGGTGCATGCAGGTAAAAGGGCAAGAGGACAAAGCACTAAATGTCAGGTGCCTAGCAACAGTAAAATACTGAATTTCACAGTGAAATGATGATAGATTCCATGCTGCCGGAAAAAAAATTCTGCAGCTGTGGACATGCAGAATTAACAGGATCCAGATGAATATCTAAAGGGTATTTCACACACCTTTCAGGTACCCTGCAGACCCAGTCAGGCATTGCAACATTGGTGTGTTTTGCTTGTTCTTCCAAGGTCATTTTTTGTAACTCTATGATGTAGAAATACAATTTATTTTTTTTTTAGTGAAAATTTTGTTTCTGAGGACAATTACATGCAAAAGCTGACCTCTATACTGAATCATTGTATTTAATTTGGTATGAAGAATATAAGGGCCCTAATTCCTGTAAAGCTTGAAATACCTTTAGTAAGCATTTTTTTCAAATGCTTGAAAATACTTTATTTCCTTCAAATTAAGCTAAACTTGTTATCCTGTTTAATGCTGTATGCTTCTCTGTTTATATAACATGAAGTTATTTATTAGAAGGAAGTTCTGTTAGTCAATGCATATGGAATCATAGTAAAAGTGTAAAAGGTTAGAAAATAAAAATACAATACTTGGTGACAGTGACTTCATCACGTTCAGTATTGTTTCATTAATATGTCCCATAGTCAATATCCTGTTATTAGTGAAATATAGTTACATTCCTAGAAAAGTGCTTTTTGTCATATATATGAATACAAGTTTTTTTCCTCTTTAGATTTTTAGATTATCAGTACACAAATCCCATCTTTCTGTAGCAACTTTCATTCCCCTAATAAGCAGTTTAATTATATTTTAAACAGTCCAGCTGTTCTGCTTAAGTAAGATCAAAGAAAAAGGTGACTTAAAAATAATCTGCTGTTCTGTATGTAACTGTAAACAAACACCCAACTTCCCTAAATGTAGTGATACATTTCTGTATGGATATTTGTGTGTGATACAGTTTAAAGTGATGTTTGTCCATACATTTATCTGCCTGGTAGAAAGAAAAAATATTCTGTTAGTTTTATGGTGACTTGGTGCTTGTGTAGGTCTGCTGTAAGAGCTGTGTCTGTAGACTTTTGCCCATATGGAATTCTTTCTAGATCTGCTTAGGGAGAATCTTATCCCTTTTCAGAGCTGGGCTGAAATTGGTGGCATCCTGTGTCAGTCCTGCAGTGTGCTTGTAAGTGTCAGATGTGTAAGATCTGGACCATGTGTATTAACACAAAATGTGCCTGCTTTAGCAAGGAAAGAAACTAAAAAAAGTTAAGTCAATAAAGATAGGTTCAAAACTTGAGATACTGAAATTGGTGTATACAGTGTGTGCGTTTCTTTTGTTGTCCTAAGGAGGTCTTTACATGTAAGCAAAACGTGCAGACTCAAGGTTCGGCGATTGTTTTCTTTTTTAAGAGTTTATGAAAGCAACAGGATTTGTTTTTTATATAAGTAAAATAATTTTAGCTTGCTTTTTTAGGGGAGGAGAAGGAGGCTGCTTGGTGATCTAGCTAAGTAAGGAAAACAAAAAGGTGTTGCAAGTATTTCTTGTTTTTTATAAACTTATCAAAGAATTTACACCTTTTTATTATAATTTCATTAGTATAGTGTGACCTGTAGTATTGCCAACTCACAGCACTCACAACATCAAAACCAATTTGATTAAAACCTTTTTTATATTGTGGAAATAATGATGGAAAGTTGTAGTGAAGTACACACAACATAAATATGGTTTTTCACATACTGTATAACATACAGCAACAATATAAATGTACAGGATTGTTCATCTGATTGCCTTACTGGATGAAACTTTAAAGGGTGTATTGTACAGGATTCTGCTGTAGAAGGCCACCAGGTGGAATTGACTCTCAGGGCTGTATCTTTTTCCTCAAGGGTTTTTTTTTTGTTCAGATGGTATGCATTTGCTATGGTTTGTGGCTTCAGAGACTTAAATACATTTATTGACTTGGCAGCCCATTGGGAAGACACATATCTCCTGACCAGGAAGCCAGTTGATGCAACTGTGCAGCTTGGAGGCTCTAAGCTGCATGTGTACTGCTAGGTTGCTGGCCTGGCAGAAGACACACACGGGAGTATTTGGCTACCCAGCTACCCATGCTAACTCTGCCTCTAGTTAGGCCAAAGAACACAGGCTGCTTCTTAGTTACCTGTAGGCCAGAAGGGGGAGGCAAGGTGTTTGGAGATACTTTAGTGGGAGGGGGAGAGAAGACCATTTGAGCATAGGGAGTTGAATTGCAAAGGGAAGGAATGTGAATATGGGAGTGAGCTGGGTGCATTCATGCATTGGGTGAGGAGACAGGAATGTGGGAATGTTGGTGGAGAGAACACTGTTTCGAAGGGTGGATGGGGCAGATACTGTAGAAGGAAAAGGAGGGGTTATGTAATCAAACGCTGATAAGTTAGTCTTTAATGGCCAACTCCCTCATTTAAATTGGTCACTGGATATTAATTGACTTGTGGCCCAGATGCTGGGTCGCTACTGAGTGAAGGCTGTCATTATTTGTAAAGTGCTAAGTGGTCTCTGACTTGAGTTGCACCATCTGCTTTCTGTAGTGAGGTTCTTATTTATTGGTACAAACCTTGTAGTGGTTCTTCTGCACCTTTGCTTGCACTACCAGTGCTGTATAAAACAGAATTAGTTTCTGTTCTGTTAGTTTATATTTTTCATTAACACTGAATTTACCATTTTCATTTTGGTTTAAAAAACTGTCATAATCACAATTACTGTTACTTTTATCCTTTATATTAAAATATCAAAATGACATAAGATTGCATAAAATCAAATAAAGGATTTTACCTCCTCCTTAAAGAGCTTGCAGGGAGACAGGTCTCATCTTGGAAAATATTTCTTCATGAACATTGCTGCACTTAAGAAAGCTAAGAAGGGTACAGTTGTGGAACAGTAAGGGTTTCTTCAATGATGTTGTCACTTTGAGAAAATTGGTAATGTTTATGAATACTTTATTGTGTATGTTGATGATGTAAGATGCATAAATTTTATTATACATGTATGTGTATATATATCGTGTATTCAAGACTACATATCAGCTTCAGTTTGGGGTAGGTTGCGTGGGCTTTCTGTTCTGCCTCTTAATACTACATGTACATTAAGAATGAATTTTCAACAGAAGAGGAAAAGATTTAATGGAGCAAACTTTCAAAAATTCTTAAGTTTTTTTTTTTATACCTACAAACACAAAGTTTTAGAGATGAAATTTGGATCTTACAAGTGGAAGTAGGTGCAAAGTACTGTTTCTTTTTGACAGTTCTTAGTCATATGTGATATGAAACTGTTGCTTGTCCTGGGCTTTAAGCTTGTGTAGTTTGGAAAGAGAACTTTTAAACTCAGCCTACTCTAAGAGGAGTTTATAAAATGGCTGTTATTTAAAGCTACTCCAAGTTATGGAATATAAGTTGTTCTGATCAAAACAGTTGGTGGGTAGAGGGCAGATGAATTAGTCAGACTTGGACAAACTATGTTTTTTTTGTGAAACTGCAATTTCTACCATGTTATACAGATATTACCATGCAGCTACATTATTTCTGCTATAATTGGAAAGGTTTCTGCTATTAAATATTTTTTCTTTTTCCTTTTTGTGGGTTTTTTTTTTTTTTGTTACTAGAAGATAATGTAAATTTGTGTTTAGCAACAGTGCTTATTGCCACTCTTTTGAGTTGTCAGCCACACTGATGTCTCCAGAGAATACAAGCCACACATTATTTAAAGGGGTACATATCTTCTTTCTCTACTTCTTGCCCTACCTCTGTGCATAGAGGAGTGTGGAAAAAAGAGCATAGGTCATCATTCTTTCTTGCTTATGTACACCAGAAATTATTGCTGTTATCTTACATAGCAGCTTGTGGTATCCCTTTTCAAGCAGACAGGACTGCTGTCCCTTGAGTGGCTGCTATGCTGCTGGCATTGCCCCCAAGTAGTGATATGAGCTGCTTTTAGAATTTTGGTGGCTGTGAGGGCTTGTTTTGGTTTATTTGGAGTTGTTTGTTTGTTTTAATTGTAGATACCTGCTTTCAAGAATACCTGCATCAGGGTTCTACTGACTACATTAGCTGCAGAGAGACAAGCTAACGGATTCTAGTCCTGAATTGCCTAGTTCTATTCTTGGTTTATTTATTTGTTTATTTTTAATAAATCAAGTTTGGTTAATTTTCTGAAAAAAATTTTGTTTGCCTTCCTTTTACATTTGTGGAGATGTTCATGTATACCCGGGGAAACCCCGTTATATCAGTAAGTACAACACAGAGAATGCAGCAGGAAAAACTCCACACATTTAGGCAAGTATTCATTCTTGATATCTTTTTCCCCCCCTTTTTAGCTATTTCTTACTACAGTGGATCACGTCTTGTCACTTACGTAGTTTTCAGGGCTTAACGGTTGTGTTGTCTTCTTGGAAGTTATTTACAGGTGGAGATAAGTTTTTTTGGATAGTGCTTAAAATGGAGCAGCAATTTAATGAGAATGATTAAATTAGTAAAAACTTCAGAAGGTTTCAGAGTAGTATGGATGTGGATACTAAATGAGGAAAAGAGAGAAAGATCAGAGGGTCTTAGTGAGTTTTAAATGAAGGTACATGATGATGAAAGAGGTTGTTATTTTTGTGGTACTTTCAAGAAAGCTGAGTGGGGACGTTTTGCCAGGAGTGGTCCTACAACAGGAGAGCTTCGTAGTCACAGGTTGTCACGTAGAGTGTTTGTGTGTACATAGATTTTTATATGCAAAAAGCATAATGGAGGGAATATTATGCATTGGTGATCAAGGAGGCCACAACAGACAGATTAATGTAGTATGGAAAGTAAAATGGTAGAATTCATCAGCGGATTATACCAGAAGTTACAAGGGTTGAGATGGGTGCATTTGTGGAGTGAGTGCAGAAGAGACTGAATTATGCTTGAAAACGTTTCCCTTGACCATGAGAAATTCTTGTTATCAAGACACATAATCAAACAAAATTATGATAGTACCGTGAGGATATCTGCTGAAAATAGTAGAAATACATTTGAGTTAATAAAAATGATGCAGGAGATGTATTGCTGATTGTGACCAATATAAAATTGACAGTTAAGGTTGAAAATAGAGTGTAAGAAAGGAAGTGTAAAATGCTAAATGGTTAGGAAATTTTGTAACATACCATCAGTAAGGGAACAAGAGACTCCTTAGTACAGATTTGTACCTTTTGTCAAAGAGGGAATGGAGAGGCATTTGAAAACAAATCTGTTAAATTAGGTTGTGCCAAGGTTCAGATCCTTGATAGGTTGATATTTCCTGCAATGGGAACTGAAATGCCTAAAAAAAGGATGATAAATTCCATGAGCCATCTAGTAGGATATTTGAAGCATTATTTACATTGTGTTTTGTATTTATTTCGTTATAACTAGGTTGGTTGAGTTTTGTTTGTTTGTTCATTTTTTTCTTTTTAAGTAATTCAAATGGTATTTAAAAAAAAAAAATCTATCAGAGAATGTACCAGTTAAGAGTTTCTGTTTGTTCTTTTTACTTTTAAGTTTAACATATTGCTGTTATGGACCTGTCTTAAATTTTAAGTGCTGATCAGTTCAGAGACCACAACTGTGGTCCTGGCAGTAATCCAGCTCCTGCTACACAAGGCAAGAACATCTTCCCTTAGAGGAAGGAAATCCCATGGAAGTATGTTTCTGCAAGATCATGCCAATGAACAACAGTACTTACTTTCTGGATGTGACTGACATTATTGCTTTATTTTTTCCCCCTTTGTATCTCAATCTTCATGTATCTTTCTGTGCACTCAATGTTCAAATGTTAACGTGGATGTTAATTGAGGAGTCAATGAATATACAGACTCCAATATAAACAAACAAAAGAGAGTAATAAATGTTGATCTAAGTGTGAAATTAGATTATCTGTAGGGCTGATTTTTGCCTCTTAAACTTTATCTAAAAAAAAAAAATGTTTTTTATCAATAACACTTACGTTATGTGGCATCTTTTTGAGCAAGTGGTTGATCTTCCACCATTTTTCATGTATTGACTAAAACTGGTTCTCAGCTGTCAGCTGCCTCTTGGGATATTCTCTGTAGTACCGTACTTTTCTTAATAATTGAGGTTGAAATGCAGTCTATGGGTGGAGCCACATTATATTCTGTTTCCAGTTGCGTATACTTTGACCTGTAATTGGGAGGTTATTGAGTCTGGACTGATAGTTACCTAACTAAAAGTTCGAGAACTGCTACCACAAGTGTTTCTTGCTCTTACGGTAAAAAAAGATGTATATTAATCTTAGAAAATATTACATATCCATATTCAGTAATGCAGTACAGTATGTAAAATTTACCTTTTCTGTGTTTGGCAAGATTTTTTGGTAAGAACACCTTACAAAAGGTATTTAGTTGAAAGTGTGTTTATTTTCATGTACTGTAGTTCTTACCCTGAAGTTGCAGGCTTGTTTTCACCTTAACAAAATGTTATTTGTGACACGTTTGTTATAGTCCAAATGGATTATTACAGGTGTACTTTGCAGTTATATATGTGTAATATTTCATACCCAAGAAATTTGATTTAATTAAATATTTTTTTGAAAGTTCTTTACTGAAAAGGAAATTATGGCAGTGGAAGACTACTTTAGCAATGGAAGAACTTAATTGTGGGCTAGCTGGCACTCACTGTTTTGTGTCTGTGAGCCTCTGTCTTAGAAGTATGAGTCCAAGAAACTTTGCTCACAAAGGAGAGTTTCTGATCTTGGAATAGGAAGTTTTAGTGTCTCCCGTCTCATTATGTTAAAGTGTCTTGGAAGTTTAGATAATAATTGTGAACTTCCTTTGTTCATGGTAGGAGTTGTATTTTAGTGTGGATAAATGAAGTCCTAAATGCCAGTTTTAAAGAGTTATCACCAAATTTTAGTAGGCAGTTTTCCTCTAACCTTTCTCAAGCTCATCCTTCTCAATCTCTTGCTTCTGCATTTTTATGTATGTTTGAGGCCACCTGATTATGTAGGGTTTTTACCCATTTGTAAAGTTTCCTTAGAGGTACTAGCCTTCATGTATTTAGTCCCTTACTTCATCACTAGAGTAAGCAGTACTCACATACAAAAAGGTAAGCAAATCTGCTGTTCTTTCACCATTCTAAAAATGACTGATTTACTACAACATTAAGATGAATCAGTTGTAGGCTTTACCTTACATAGTAATCTCAAAAATCTCAGATTTAATTCTGATAAAGAAATAGTTCTGAATATGCATTTACTACAAAATGTTAGATATGTAATAAGATTTTACAACATGTACTTTTCAGATCAAATAATATTTGTAGAAAGTAAAAATATTTTAAAGGTATGCATTGTGTTGCAATAATAAAAACATCTGCAAAGTGAATCATGTGTTTAAATGTATTATTATTTGAAGATTATGGTTAGCATAATAGAATTTTATGGCAGTACAGTTTTGGTAAGAGTGGCTCTTACTGTGCTGTTCTTTGTAAAATGGGTTGGAGGGAAAATATTCTTACTGGCTTTTAAAGAAAACCCTTAAACCCTTAAACTCTTAAAAAAATTGCCAATTAATTTATCTACAGTTAAAATAATATATTTTAACCAAGAATAATTTTCCTTTGTTCCAAATATGTTGGAAGCACTTATTTGAGGGACAATTTGTATAATTACAAATTAGAATTCTTATTCTGTGTTTTTGCTTTAATTATTTATGGTTGTGGACAGAGGTGAGTTGTCTCACATTTACCCTAGTAGAAAAGCTGCTAACAGTTCCTTACTTACCTCTTTCACTGTGGTAATGTCAGCCTTTTTTTATTTCCAGAACTACATTTGGCTGTAGCAGACTACTGCAATTTGGGAAGGTCAAGGCCCTATAGTTAGTGAAGTGTCTTCCTTTTGTTCCCTTGTTACATTCTGATTTGTCTGCATTTTAGGTAGTTAGAATTGTCTTTCCCTTTCTCTGTCCTTTATTTGCCTTCTTCAGGTTAATGTGAGAGCATGTCAGAATGATAACTAAATATGAATGGTACCTATGCCACTGTCAAAAGAGCAAGGAGCAACATGTGCCTTAGCCAGGATGATAACATAAGTTCTTTTGGGACTCAGGAGTGGTGATGGTGGGGAAAGAACAGTTCGGTTTTTCTGAAGACCTTCCTGTTCTGAAATTTTTGCAATTGTGCCAGTTTCCCCTTTTCCTTTTTAAACACAGGAAACTGAACAAATACAGCGGAAGTTTCCCATGTTTTGATGAGGGGGAGGTGGAAGTTGGCTTTTATCTTCCCTTACTCATCTTGTGATACTAAGACCCCATGACCCTTGTCTGGGATGATTACTTTCCACCTCTTATGCTCTAGTACTATTGAGCTGTTGGAAAAATTGGTAATGCATTGCTTTTTAATTTTCTCATTTCATATTAGGGCATGAGATTTAATAGCAGTTTATATTGAAAACAAACAAACACCACCACCAGCCCCCCACCAAACCCACAGAATTTAGGAAATATCAGAATTATTTACATGATTTGGCATTTAGATGTTTTCTTAAAATGACTCAAGGCTTTCCCCACAGTTAGTTCCTAGACATGCTCTGAGATGATGGTGGATATATAAAGGGGTAGAAATAGGGGATCATTGATCTGATTTCTTAGGAACTTCTACAAGCTACCAGGAACAGTTGGTTTTGCAGCATAATTTTAAGTAGCTTTAACAAGAATATTTTTGCCACCACTTTTTCGCATGACACAAAAATGTAAAATTCTAAATTAGAAAGTCTGGAAGGTAAAAAAAGGGAAGTTTATCTACCTATTATAAGCTGTTCAGTGATCTGTTTTCCAGGAACCATATTTATGTGCATGGATAAATAATGTTTTGTATAAAACAGTAAAAAAGACAAGTAGTTTTTTTTTTCTTCACTGCTGTCTTTTAAAAAAAGAAGAAAAACCCCCAATATGGTAGCATGCTGACACTTGGACTTTTCACAGAAGTACCATTATATGTACTGGGAAATGGAAGAACATCTAATGCTTTCTGGAGAAGTTTGGGGAAAAAAAGTGGGGAGAATGTAGGTTGGGCATTTCTAAAGTATGTTCTCTAATAAGGAATATTTGCAGGAAAATAAAATCCTTGCTAGGATTAGTCTGTTGCTTTTTTCTTATCTAATGCTGCAATCCCTGATGATGGTATCACAAATGGTTCCTGTGCAGAGTATTATGATATGGTGATTTGGGATTATGTTTTCATATGAGAATAGGAAAGATCGGAGTATGTAATATATTTTCACAAAATATTAGTATTTTGAGCAGACATCTTGTGGTTTAGAAGCAACGTCAAGTTGGAACCACTATGGTGATTGAATACATTAGTCTCAGAAATTAGAATACTGTTACTTTTTCATAATGCAGTTCATTGAAAAAATACTAATAGACTGCTGAAATGAAATACAGCAGCATCTAGTTTATCTGTGTAGTAGTTTCTTATATATAGCACTTTCAAATTTTTTTAATGTTCTGGGAAACATTACATAGAATATGCTAGTAAATATTTTTTTTCCTTTCTGTACTTAACTAAGACAATGGGAATTACCTAATTTAAGGCTTCATGATGAAACTTGCATGTAAATAGTTATTGTTCAGGATGCATCAAATTAGGTGGGTTAATTGTGATTTAAACTATTTGTTTTTTTCCATGCTAATGGAAAATAGCAAGGCAATACTGGAAATCTGTGACAGAGGAAATAAAAGCAACTCATGGTTTTTGGTCCTGTATATTCTAGGAGGAATTGACTCCATCGCATTTGCCTGTACTGGAACAGAATAGAGTCTCTGTCTGATTGTATTGGTATTAGTGTCAGATTATAGATAGGATGACAAATGCTGCTTGTATGTCATTTTTATGCTTCTCTGGTAGTGAGGCCACACCTATAAGACAGAGCATCCTTTTAAACTTGAAACACCTGTAGAACTAGTTGTTCAATTATATTCAATTTCCAACGCTGAAAGAAGTGTGGTTTTTCAATGACTTCCATTTCTTGTTACGCTGTGATGTGGTTTTGAACACAGCAGGTGAGAGGAAAATAAGGAAGTTCTGCAGTTATTATTTTTTTTTAATTATGTTTTATAGTTGCCTATATGAGGTGTAGTTAAAAGATGAAATCAAAGGTGAATATTGCAGATTTCATTTAAATGTGGACATTATTCAAATGGGAAAAAATAAGCTGTAAAAGACTGAAACTTTATTGAAAGTTACAGCGTTGCTACAATATCTGTTACTTAGTCTCTTTGAGTGGACTTTTTATTAAGGTATGTGTCAGTTTTAATGGAAGTTATGGCTAGTTACAGTTATGATTAAGAAGAGAATCTTTAATTTTCTCACCACTTTTATTCAGATTCATTAAAGAGTATCTCAATTCAAAATATTTAATTAGCAAAAACAGTTATTGAAGTGTCAGTTACAAAAAATGAAGTGTTGTATTAATAAGAAAATAAGGGAATATAGAATTCTATTATAGCTATTTATGAATGATCACTCTAAATGTTCAAGAAAAAACATACAGTGCATCTGAAAAGTTAACATTTTTTGTCCTGAAAGTTAAAATGAAAACTTTACCTTGTCTGCATAGTGTTGTATACATAAAAATTAATTACTCTCTTTTCTTTCTCCAAAGTGGAATCCAAATTAAAAATTTGGAGCATATGGCCGGTAAAGCATTCAGACAGTGGAAATAATGTTTTTGGGTTTGTCCTCTAGATAGATATCTTGGCTGTTCCCAAGTGTGACAGATAAGGGGTGGACCAGTTCAAGTTTTGGACAGGTAAACTGTTACACAGTTTAAATCCTGTAAGGAATACTGCATGTAAGCTAAGTAGCATTATTATTTCTGAAGTTTCCATTTATGTTTCAAACAATGGTGTTACATTTGTATCCATTATTGAAGGTTAGTTTACCTCATTTAATTTCACATTTTCTTAAAGCTAAAATAATAGCTACATAAATGTCTTATTTGTACTTTCAGTAGCAACTAGGCTAAGAACTGTTACAGTTTATTACTGCGTGCATACATAACTCAGACTAGTGTAGTTTTCATCAAGTTAAAGTCATTACTTCCCTGTGCCTTGGTGTGTATAAAATGACATGTATATTGAGGTACCTGTCAGTCTGTCGTTTGACATGCAGGATTATAAAGGCAAATGTTTGTGATTTTGAACAGTACTACAGGTTTCTGCTTTAGCTCTTCACCAGTGCTGGTGTAAATGTTTCCTAGCACCACTTTTCATACATGTTGTGGTGTCTTCCAACTGCTTGGTCCTTTGCATGAAGGTTAGTGATGTTTTTGGGTTTTGAGCTAGGAATGCTGGATATTCTGGAATTGAAGTAGTGTGCCAGTAATAAAAACTTCTGCATTTGTCATATATTTGTAGATTAGTGTTCACAGCTCTTTTGGGTTTTTCAGCTTGCACAAATGGTTGGATAAATGGTTTTGGAAGGATACTCCCCAACAAATACTTGCCTTAAAATAAAAAATGATCAGTTGTGTGAAGAAATGAGTGCCAGAATCTTGCCCTGTGACACTGTATATTGTTTACAACCGTTCAAGCTCTTGCAGCATGTGACTATCTTTAGTAACTTTTCTCTTGTCAATTAAATATGGTTTTAAAAAGGTATTTCACTCTGCGTATGAACTGTATATCCAATTTGCAATCTCAAAGCATGTTGCATTTGACAGGGAATAGGCTGCCTACTGATTTAGACAAGACATTGATTTAGGAATAAGTCACAGTCTCTTTGATTTACTCTTCTTTTTTGAAACATCTTAAAATATGATTGAAAAGCATTACAGATTAATTCTTTGTTAATTATGGTCATTCAGAATAGACTATACACGATGAAAGACTGCTCACTACCTTAATCTTTAAACATTGTAGTAACTATTGTTTATTTGCTTTACTAATCCCCACTGTAACTCCCATGTCCCTTGGGCTCAAGAGGTGAAGTGTTACTAGATCTGTTGTGTCAGAGTGTTCCAGGGCTCTGCTACCTCAGTTTTGTCATGGCTTTCAGTGTCTGTTAGTATGTTTATAGGGGAAAATAGTTACATTGCTTTACTAAAAATGTATGGAAATATAGAGTGGACCAGTTATGCTGTAGTTACTTCTAGAAAATGCAAAACTAACTAGGCAGTTTCAGGTATCTGTCAATAATTGATGACACTGGAGAAAATATCTGGAAAGAAATCAGGATCAGAGCTTCCGTTATTTGACTAGACATGTATTTCAAGAGAATTAGAAGAGGAGAAACAAATCTTACTGTAGTAATGGGCAGAAATTACTGTTGTGTTTTTTCTAGCTCGCTGTAGAAAATAAACTAATGAATAACTGATGCTTTCTTTTATCTGTGGTGCCTTTTGGTATTTTCATTAAAGTAGTTATTTGTAATTTTTACGTGCTTACTTTTGCCTGGAAAACGTGCTCAAACATCAAAATGCTCAGTCATTTTGAATGAGTAGTAGAATGAATGTTACACTGCTATTTGCTGTTGGCAATCTTTATTTTTTGGACATAAAGTTGAAGGTCTTTGTCTTGTGTTCCTGGTTGCATGATTTTCTTGTGAACTAGAGTCAAAGCCAGTTAAAACAAATTCTACTAAATTTCATAGGAGTTCTGTCAGGCTTTCTGAAAAAAAAATATTTGAAATCTGATATGCTGGCAAAATTCTAACCTTTGGCTCTCTGTGTATAATTTAGTTAGGGTATTTTTATATTTTCATGTAAAAATCTCCAGATAAAACAATTTGTCTTTCTGAGCAGCTGCTTAGATATTGCATGGTTTATCTGATGGTTGGTGCATGCTGTATTTTTGAAAATAGAAGTTTATAGTAGTGAGCTGCTTGGTTGTAAAGGTGGTGATACAGGACTTTCCTCTGTATTTGCACATCATGTCCTTCACTCTTGCTCTTCACTTTAGCTTCAAGCAGGCAGCTACTGCAAGTGATTGGAGAGGGCCAAATGTCTTGTGCGCGTCTAGGAAACAGGCAGGTAGTAGAAGTCAGGATCTACCTTTTCATCCTGAGGTGGCTGCAAAGGTGACCGAGACATTTTTTCTTTGGGTTATTTGTACACATATACCTGCACTGCTTCTCAGAAACAGTCTTTTAATGTAGAATCTGCTGGATATGACTGTGAAAATACAGTACTCTTCCTAAAAGTACATAGTGGTTGCAATGTACCTTCCAGTAACAATCATGTTATCGCTTATTTGTAGAGTTGTTCTGAATGAGCTATGGTTCCCATTGTACAGAGTTTTGTAAAGACATGCAATAAATATCTTCCAAAGGGCTTGAATTAAATAAGCAAAGACAATGAGACTTGAACCAAGCTGCTATACATGGAATCATCCTGTAGGTCAAGACATGGCTACCTGTATACCCCCTGTATGTCAGATCTGTATTCCAAGTGCATGAATGTTTAAGCTGAGCTTTCCAGTGCACACAATTGATCTAAGGTATTAAAACTGTTTGCCTTTCAAGTTACATAAGTTAATGGTAAGCATAGGCCTCAGAAAATTAAAAATTATTGTTCAGGTTGTCGATATGTATTCAAATGTCAATAATTTTTATTACTGAAGTATTTAAAATAGTCTAATCTCTTTTTTTTTATATGCTCTCATTTACTTATCTCAGTAGTTGCACTTTGTACTTCTGTCAAGAAAATAATATGCAAATTGTGTATGGTGAAGTTTGGTTGTTTGTGGGGATTTTGTTTGTTTTGTTTTTTAACTGAAATCCTAAGTATATAGTTTCTCAACCAGGTTTTTTCCTAAGAATACACTCATGAAAGCAAGAGTTTTTTTGCTTCCAGAAAGACCATAATTGCAAACTCAGTATTTGAAGAGCCCGGAGAGCAAAAAAGATTGTGAATACCATTTTAAAGTATTATAATAATGGATTTCCGTGATCTGTCCTTCTTTCTATCCAGAAGAACCACAAACCAAACAAACCAACCTTCTGGAATGAGGAGGACCAGGAACAGTTTCAGTCCTAAAGCAGGAAGTGATTATTGTTTTAGTCAGTCAAACTGAAAGAATGGCTGAAAATGAAAGTATAATTTTTGCTTATAACTAGGCACTCCTGCAAGTGACAGCTCATCTCATTTTTCATACGAACTTCAGTGTATTTTATTTTCCTCCTTGGTACTTCCATTCATTTCTACAGCATAACTGAGCAGTTACACTATTGTGCACTTCTTAGCACCAGCCTACTTAATGGCTGTTCGTGCACCTGTTGGTGGGCAAACAAAAGAACAACATATCGTGGAGTTCTGCAAACTGCCATCCTTAATTCTCAATCAAAATGCAACGAAAAAATGAAGAAGAAAATTAAAACTGGAAACATTCTGTGTACCAATAAATAGGTCACTTACAATTTATATGAAGTACTTTAGATGACCAGATGGTTACAGAGTTTTATCTGCATAATTTGTAGTGGGTATGTACATCTGAGGGCACAAAATAGCTGTGAACACACTATGTTCCTTTTGGGACCCAAAGTAGAATACCCTTATAACAAAGAGCCAAATAGTGGGGGAACTCAGAATTTATTGCTTTCATGAACACCTGTGCAATGGGTTTTGTTTTGCTTTTAATTTGTCTATGTCTGAAAGTGATGTAAGCAGCATCTGGTTATTCTTATTTAGTATGTCTATGCTGCCAAAAAATCAACAGATTCCTACTGTACTGCATTTTAGAACTAATGAAGACATAATTATATCCCTGAGCAGGAAGAAGGAATTATGCTTTGTTGGGGACTAGACTAGAATAGAAAGAAAGTAAAAATCAAGAGTATTTTGAACCAAGTAAGAAAAGTGATCGCTTCTGTCAAAGATCTGGTATTTTTATTTGTTGCCAGTTGACTGAGAAAATAATGCAGTAGTAGAACTTAGATTTATTTTGTAAAAAATGAATACCTTAGGTAGAAGCAGAGGCTTTTTCCCTTTTAATTTTATATAACTGTTTTGTCAGTTTTTCACCTTCTACTTGAAGCTGATGTACTGATTTGTAGTTTCTCATGAAGATTATTAAAAATAAGCTGATAATTAAAAGCAGGATAGGTTCTTCATTGACATTGTTAGTTTGTTTTACATATATATTTTTTTTTTAAATCTGAAAAGTATTCAAGTCTAATGTGCCTGAAAAGTCATGTAATATCCTGAAAAGTAATGTAATCGTTTTTTGTAGGGGGCACATGTTTTTCAAATAAGGAGTGGTAGAAATGTATCCTTCTTACTTTTAGTTCAGTACAGGGGCTCGTAGTGAGTGGGGAAGGCTGAGGAATCTCAGTCCTTGGAGATTGTACAGGGACTGGAACAACCTTGCTGAAGTTAACTCTGCTTTGAGCAGGCAGTGGACGAGGTCATCTTCAGGGATTTCTTCAAACCCTATTATTCTGTGATTAGAAGATTATACCTGATTTTATGTAAAAATATTTACCAGGTTTGTGTCCTATTTCTGGTAGTTGGCAATCCTGTGTGTGTGCTACCAGTGGGTCTCATGTCTTCTTACTCTTGTGTATTCCTCCTTCTTTTGACAATATTGTAAATTGATCATGAGGAGATCATGGAGGAAATTGCTGATAAATGTTTCATTCTCACAGTGTGCCAGCTACTGTGATACAGATAACAGTTTAGCTGCCCACCAAAGACACAGTTCCCTTCTGACTTGAAAAGCAAAGTTGGCTTCCTCCACTAATGAATTCCTGTAACTTCCCTTGTGTTATCACTGGTCATTGACCAAATTGGGTTGCTGACTGAACTGAAAGATCTGTAAATAAAAAGTAACTTTCGGTCCAGTTAGCCTACTTAGAGGTGGAAGGTGGTAAGATGGCTTGTTTAGAGTCAGTGTTTACTTAAGTTGGTCAAAAGTGATAGCACGGTTTTATCTTCAGGTTTGAAACAGCCACTGTGAGCAGGCATCATATGGCATCTGTGTATCATTTGAAAATTCCTGAATAAGACAGCTTGAATGAGATTGGAGGAGTAAATAATGGCTTCAGCATGTAGTATCTCTATGGCTATTGAAATTTACTCCCTGATGGTTGTTTTGGATCCCTTGTGACCATAAGTGAAATAATTTTGCACTGATTTTCATTTGTTTGTCAAGGTGCATCTACACAATGTGGTAACTTATAGAAGAATCAGAGAGTTTGCTTACCCTTTCGTGTAGTACATGATGATGGTGATTTAAATTAATTACAAAGTTACTTTGAGGGTTTTTTTTCTATTTTACTTTTGCATACTAAATGCAAGATTGGTTAGAGAATAGGTCTTACAGAAGGGATATTTCATTGCAGCTCTTAAGTTTTGAGCTTTAAATTTTGAAGCTGATTTTTTTTTTTTCTAAACTTAATCTAATTTACTCTGTTTTAGAAAAAATGGCATCATAGGGACAGTTCTTACTGGCCACCCTACAGCCAATTCCCTTGAAACAGAATTCGTGTGTTTTACCCAAGCTTTTTGCTGTATTTTAAGAAATAAATACTTAAAATGACTGTGTAAGTGAGCTAATACAAATAAAGTGTGAGAACACACAGGTGGAAAATAAACATGTGCCTTGTTTCTCAGATGCTTAAATTTATCCTGTTGGAGAACTGGGAATCAGCTCTTTAATTGAATCAAAGACAATGCTTAGTCATGATAATTCATGAGATAATATATCCTAAAATTGTGAACAAAATATTTGGGAAAATACTAGGTTTTCTACAAATGTTTGTGGCAATCTGTGGCAAGTTTGGTTTTGGGGCGGGGGAGATGGGTATGTGTGTCTCAGGATAAACTCTGAAAATAAAAATTAAAATTTGGAGGGATATTAAAAAAAAATTAAAAACCAATAAAAGCAACCTCTAAACCTAAAAAAAGTTTGGTGGGTTTTTTTTCTAAAATGTTTGTAACCTATATATGCAATGTAAACACATACTCTCAGTTGCCTGATGTTACACTTGTCAAAATTGAACTAACTGGAGGAATATTCAATGTAATTAGTTGATATTGGGGCTCTTAATCTGTTTTAGATAAAACTGAAAGTTTGGTGGTCTAAATTACCTAAGTACAGTAGTATTGGCTCAGTTTGGGAAAATTCAAGTAGCTCTTTGCTATTTTCAAAAAGTATTTTTACAAATGACATGCGCAAAATTACTATATTCCACATTGCACTGGATGCTCTTTGGATGTATTTGGACTGTAAACTCATGGTAGGTGCTGTGTAAGTTAATATTTTAGTTTTAAATTTAAACTGGTTTTGAGTCACTATATTTATAGGAAGATGTAAATTAGCAATGTGAGGTGACCTGTTATAGGCTAATGATTTCTACAATACTGGTAAAGAAAAATCTGTAAGGCAGAGGGAGCAGAAAAGAGCAGCCAAGTGGTCTCTAGATTGTGTGGAGCAGGACCTGTGCTAGCCAGCTCATAAAGAGGGTTAGCAACTCTGCCTATCAGGCATGCAGCCAGAAGTTAAGTGCTGAAGAAATCTAGGTGGGGGATTTAAGGGTAACCTGTAAGGAAGGAAAATGCAGGGTGAGACTTGCTTAGCTGAAAATGTACGTGGGCTTAAACACACTGAAATACTACCCCCTGCTGTTTCTGATGCAGCACTGGAATACCTATTGCTTCAAGATCCACAGTTTATATATGGACGTTTCTAATGCCTTGTTTTCTTTTTAGCATGACTTAGAAAGTAAAAGCCTGAAGTACAGTGTGCCTCAAAGGTAGTTGGCCTTGACTGTGACTCAGTAGCACTGTTTCTGTTTAGCTTTGTACTGAAAACAGGGCTTCTGCATTTGTTTTGAGTGGTGAATGCAGCCTGTCCTCTGCTGGATACAGTGTTTTTAGAGTACATCATGAAACTGATGAGATTTTTGTAAGTGGACTCATTAATTTGTTTGATTTGAAATGAATGAAGAACTGAATTGAGAAATGTAACCTTCTGTTTCAATATCTCTCTAACCTGAAGTAACTTATTAGTGGTTGAGATAAATTATTCAAACTTCAGATGCAGCCAAAACATCTTGAAATGTTTTATATAGTACCTTGAAGAATTTAGTTATCCTGAGCTGCTTGCTACTATAACTAAATTCACAAATCCATAGCAAAGATTCAATAAATAGCTAAGTTTGTGTTAACTGTGACATCCTATGACCTCAGAAGTAATTTCACTTGTTACTTCCACAGTTCACTTGTGTGTAATTCCAGTGGTTGTAGTCAGTTAATCAGTTCTCCTTCATAAAGTCATGGTTTTTGCCTATCTAGAGATTTGGTAGTTATATGGTGTCTCAGCAGATGAAATAGTATGTCTGTTATGATTCTTCTGAACACTGGTGCTTGTAGAGCTGTTGTCTGGTAAATGCAGATAGAGGGATTTAGGAAGTAGAAATATTTCTTTCTTCAGGATTTGTTTCCTGCTACAGGAGAAGAGAGTATATTTTTAAGGACAGGTTGGGCTACGAATGCTAAAAAAAACATGAATCAGAATGTTATCAGAATACATTCTCTCATTACATTTAATAGAGCTCAGCAGGGCAGACCTAAGGTCGTTTTAATATTTAATCTTTCAGTTTCTGTGTCTTAAGATGTATGGATTTCTTTTGACTCAGATCCTGGTATTTGGAGTAAGTGCAACATTCCTAAAACAAACCAACCCTTAATTTTATTAATTTCTTTCTAACTTTAGCTAAACTAAAACAGAGCTTAACTTCTTTGGATATGATATGTGAAACGATAATATAAAGAAGTACTGCTTTCAGATTCAGAATTCTTTCTGAAGTGTAAGTGGAAAGTTCGCAAGAACCATTTAGATGACTATTTTTCCCCTTTTGTAGATAGGGAAGTGTATCTGATTCTTTGCATCTATTACTCTTGTAAACAAACTGTGTAATGTTAATATACTACTTGAAATAAAAGGGACATTAAGTGACTTCCTAAAGCATTTGAAGGAATCCACATGTAAACTGGGATTAGATTTTATTCTTCCTGATTTTTTTTTTCCTCATCTCACTTACTTTATTGGTAAGTAACTTACTGAAGGGGGACTACTGCAAGAGTGCAGCAACAGGGATCAGGAGAAGTGAAACTCATGCTAACTTCAAACACTTAAAAGAAGTAAAATCTGAATTTAAGAGTTGTCTTACTATTTCATAAGATCTTGTACCACGTTTCCTTTAATAGTACGAAATCCTGCATAATCGTTGTATCAACATAGTTTGGTCTAGCAGTGGTTTGGGGTTTTTTAAAGAAAATAGGAGAAAAATAAGAGTATGCTTTTTCTAAATGGGAAGTGCAACATGCTGATTTTCCATAACCATCCTCAGGCTGACTTGCCTGCTTAACAGTATAGTAACATGAAAAATGTATATTGATGCCAGTGCATCTTGATGCCAGTATTTTTTCATTATATTTCTTCTTTTTGAATAATATATATTTCATAATCCTTAGAAAGTTATTTGGTTTTGTTTTCTTGGCGGTTTTTTGTTTTTTGGGTGTTTTGTTTTGTTTTTTTAGTGCAAATGTTGATAGGGTGTTTTCTACGCATTTTTGAGTGTGGAAGTATTTTTTGTTTCTTTACTTTATCCCCTCCATCTACCTGCACACATTTACTGTTAAGTGAACAGGAGGCTTGAAAGTGTAATTTCAGGGAAGCCGGGAAGAAAAAAAGTTTTGCTTGGTCTACTGAAGAGAAGACAAAAAAGGAGATGTGATAGAGTTCTCTAGTAGGTGAAAGGGCCTGCTATAACACTAAACAGTCTTTTATGTCTGTTGGAGGTGGGACAAGGAGCAGTGGAGGGGGGATGCTTGAAGAAAGTGAGATTTATATTAAATGTTATTAAAAGTTTTCTAACATAAGCTTTGGGTAATCACTGTAGAGAATCAGTGGAATCTCCATCAGTGGCATTTTTGAAACAGGTTAGACTAACATTTGCCAGGAACAGAACCCTTTGGATTGGTACCTGCAAGCAATCTTGGGATCATGGACAAGATAACCTTTTAAAAGAAGTTATTTCTAGCCCTGTTTTCTAGGTTTCCTTGAGGGCAGGCTGAGAGAGTTGGGGTTGTTCAGCCTGGAGAAACAAAGGCTCCGAGGAGACCTAATTAGCAGCCTTCCAGTACCTGAAGTGGGCCTACAGGAGAGATGGGGAGGCACTCTTTATCACGGAGTGTAGTGAGAGGACAAGGGGTAATGGATTTAAGCTGAAAGAGGGTAGATTTAGATTAGATATTAGGAATAAATTTTATACTTTGAGGGTGGTAAGGCACTGGAACAGGTTGCCCAGAGAAGCTGTGGGTGCCCCATCCCTGGAGGTGTTCAAGGCCAGGTTGGATGAGGCTTTGAGCAACCTGGTCTAGTGGAGGTTGTCCCTGCTCATGGCAGGGCGATTGGAACTTGATGATCTTTAAGGTCCTTTCTAAGCCAAACCATTTTATGATTCTATAAAATCATATGAAAAACATTGTTCATATAACTAATAAAATTATACTGAAAATACCTTGGAATTATTATATAGGCATTTCCACACATTACATATGAAAACAAGGAAATAATTGCAATATCTGCTTGGACTAGTATTTTACTGACACTTTTAGTGTTAACAAAAGAAATACATCTGTGACTGATGGAATGGACAAGTGGGATGACCAATTTTGAATCTAGAGTGAACGCATACATGAGCTACCATGACACTGAGTGGCCGAAGAAGACAATGTTCATGTAGCAGCAGGATAGAATTCAGTTAACTTCAGGCTGCCCTCATTTAAAATAATGGATCTTTTATAGCACATCAGTAATTTAACATAATACACCACACCCATGTCCTGTACTGACCAGCAGGCAACAATGGGAAAAGTAGTACTGTTTCAGTTTTAACAGCTGTATTTTTACATACAGAGTAGTACACCCAAAAGAGCAGTGGTACACTTGTCATTTGTACTGTAACTATGTTTTGCAAATTTAAAAAAAAATTTACTGCTGAATTCAAGTTACAAGAATTTATAAATTTATTCCAAAGATTACACTAACTTTAAAAAAAGAACTTATTCCATATTTCCCAAATAGTATTCCTGCTACTTTAGAGTAAGTTTGCACTTCCAACATCACACCTACTAATTTCAAAAATCTCTTCTTAGTCTTACCTGTCCTTGCACCTTTCAGATTTACTGCTGCAGTCATGGGTCATTATTTGTGACACTAAGAGCAAAAACTCCCATTTAATTCAAGTAGCACTGATTTTAGTTCTGTGATCACTTCAAAATGGTGCTGATGTGTTGAAAGAGGCATAGGAAATTCAGCACCATGCAGGAGTTGCATTAACAGTAGTAAAACAGATTAAAAGCGGTTAATACCATTGTATGTTAATACAGATCATATTTAGTCGCAGAACTTTATTGGAATGGCTACTCTAAAAGCTGCAACATCTACTTTGCTAAGTTTCAAGTGCAAATAACCATACGGTATTTAAACACAAACAAGATGGAAGACCGGTAAAAAGTATCCCTCTTCTGCATAAGATCAACGTCTCCCATGCAGCCAGCCTTCCACTTCAAATTTTATATTGCAAGTTCAATAATGCAACTCAGTAGTTCTCTCACTACTGATCTGAGTTCAGTATAATTAATATTTTTTTCTTAAAATGCTGAGAACATAACACCTGAGACTGAACAATCAGTTGTAGAATGTGTCATATTATAGGTTAATACTGTCATATTTTTAATTGTAAAGAAAGTATTGTACTTTAATCCAATAGTGCTATCATACAAGAATATTTATTATTACTTGCACAGATATCTTAATTCAGAAATCATGAACATTCTGTCAACAAATTTTTTTTTTAAAAAATCAACATACTTACTATAGAGACTGAAGTATCTGCTAATGATTTTCTGTAAAATATGAAACATTTCCAGAGAGGGGAAAAAAAGGTTTTTAATATCTTGTTAAAGTAGTTGGCTTCCAATGAATGCACATCACTTTATTTAATCATTGATACCCCTAGAGTTTTAGAAAAGCTGGGATGTGAGCCAAAAAATAGGAAACCTAGAAAACAGGGCTAGAAAGAACTTTTAAAAGGTTATCTTGGCCATGATCACAAGATTGCTTGCTGGTACCAATCCAATCGAGGTGCACTCGATATCACTGCGTGTCTGTCTTCTCCAAGAGCTTTGGAACCTGTTGACCAAGTTCAGCCATGTTTGATAAAAAGAAATAACTCACAAGTTCAGTAACTGATTTGATAATTAGCAGATACATAATGAAAAGAGACACTAGAAGTGTTGTCAATGAGGGGGGGGGGCTAGGGATGGCTTGGGCAGTATGTGTTCCAGGTGAAATGGCTTTCAGCAGCCCACGCGTACCAGCTTGCGCGTTTGTAAACCAGTTGTAGCACGTGCTGCACCTTGCCTCATCAGTTGGAGAGGTGAGTATGTAGGAGCTGGCAGTACTCTACAGATCAGTAGTAGGCACAGAAGGGAGAAAGTGGTAACTGGCAAGTATGAAATGAAGAGAGTTGAGGACAAATTAGAGTATGTTGAACTGTTGTGATAAGGATTTTTGCTTGGGCCAAAGGGAGAAGTAAACATGTTAAAGGAATATGAGGAATATAAAGCACAAATCCATGATTAATTATTTTCCATTCCTCATGGAATTATTTTAAGAGCATTTGTTTTCTGTTGTGTCTTCCCTTGCTATTCTACTTGGTTCTATTTGTTTGATTGGGGGTTTTAGTGTTTACTAACCTGTTAAGGTTAAAGAAGGAACAAAATTACAGAAAATTATCCCTTCTACTCTTGGTGTCACAGGATACAGATATGGAAATGTACGTAGTTATATAAAATTACTTCTAAATATTTGGCTTAATATTTTGAAATGCCTTGAGTAATGGGCACATGAAACCAAAGAACTGTAAGAACTGAAGGAACACATGCCTGAAGAGCTTTTTATTTTATGTAGCAAATATTTCTTACTACAAAGCCTAGATTTTAAACAAAACTTAAAAACTACTGCTTTACCAAGTAAATATTACAGCAAATTAACAAATCTTCCACCAGGGTGCAGTCTTTTCTAAGGTTTTCTAACAACTTCAGCTAAGTATCTGCATTTTGCATGTGAATATGATTTTCTTCTGCAGCTATTACAGGCAGATAATTGACTTATTTTTCAATATGCACTTGGCTGTTTAATTGTGTTTTCTCATCGTATTTAACACCTGAGACAAAATAGATAGGATCAGTTTAATAATAAAGTAATGTAGAAACATCAGATTCCAAGTAAGGAAAAAAATTCAGGTCTCTCATTCTTTTTATTCTCTAGAATGAAATATCTTCCCCCAGTCTTTCTCATTCATTGAATAAATTCACTGTTGCTTTGCGTCAATAGCTGGACTGAGACAACAGTACTGTAGGAGTGTACTTTCTCCATGCAAGTTAATAGGGTGTTAACATCAAAGCTTAATGGGGAGTATATAAATTCTTCACACTACTGAACGACTTGCCAAAATTCAGCTCCCCAGCTGATGGCTGATACTTAAGTAGCATTCCTTTAACTGGGGATAGAGTTGCAAGTCATAGGATGAAACGTGATCCATTTGGCAAGTCTGCAATAAAAATATTTTAAACTGTTATGTTTGTGTTGGTTAGATATATATTAAGTAAATGTAACTTATACTATTGTCACCCCAATTCTGTTTCTAGGAGCTGTAGTCATGCTATGTGGTATTCAATGTAATATAAAAATGCTCGTAATTTGGCTTGCCTGTAGAGGTTGTTAGCAACAAGTGCTATAGCCAGAGGCCATTTGATCAATGGATTTAGGCGTTTCATTATGTATTTGTTGTATAGGATATTTCTACTTTGACGTGTTAAGAGGACTACATAAATCATTTGTGCACAAGGCAGAATTACTATATCGCAGGCCAGTTCAGTTTTCTTTTGGGACAAACCAGTGTACTGTCAAGGGTATTGCTGTGTTTTAAAAGCGTCGTATCTGCCATTTCAAATGTGCCATTCTTTTGGCTACTGGATATTACAGTTCACGTAAAGAAGTGTTATGATTTCTAGTTTTGACTGCACAGGGGTGTTTTCAGCACTTGAAATTGCATTCTGTTAAATAGTGCTTGTAGCCAGCATATTGTATCGTATTTGGTAGTGCTTGAAAACCAGTAATAAACTTTGTGTCACTGACCAGGTTTTAGCATGGGGACATAAGGGGTGAAGAGGAATCAGAAGAATGATTTGGCAATGTGCGCTTGCAGCCCAGAAAGCCACCTGTATCCTGGGCTGCATCAAAAGAAGCATTAACAGCAGGTTGAGGGAGGTGATTCTGCCCCTCTACTCTGCTCTCATGAGACCCCACCTGCAGTACTGCATCCAGCTCTGAAGTCCTCAGCACAGGAAAGACATGGACCTGTTGGAGCGAGTCCAGAGGCAGGCCAAGAAGATGATCAGAGGGCTGGAGCACCTCCCCTATGAGGACAGGCTGAGAGAATTGGAGTTGTTCAGCCTGGAGAAGAGAAGGCTCCAGGGACACCTTATAGCAGCCTTCCAGTACTTTAAAGGGGCCTACAGGAGAGATGGGGAGGCACTCTTTTATGAGGGAGTGTTGTGACAGGACAAAGGGGTAGTGGATTTAAGCTGAAAGAGGGTAGATTTAGATTAGATATTAGGAAGACATTTTTTATTGTGAGGGTGGTAAGACACTGGAACAGGTTGCCCAGAGAAGCTGTGGATGCCCCATCCCTGGAGGTGTTCAAGGCCAGGCTGGATGAGGCTTTGAGCAACCTAGTCTAGTGGAGGGTGTCCCTGCCCATGGCAGGGGGGTTGAAACTAGATTATCTTTAAGGTCCTTTCCAAGCCAAACCATTCTATGATTTTGTGATTCGATGAATTTCCCAGTAGATTGTATTCCTTGCTTAATTCAAAGATTCTTCTTAGATATTTGAAAGTAAAATAACACTTGTTCTTATCTGTGGAAGAGTTGCACTAAAAATAAAAAGCTGAGGTAATCTAGTGGGTTTTTAGGGGTTAAAGAATGAGCTCGTGCTTTTTTTTCTCTCCATAGCTGTGAAATCCCAAAGCTTTTTTTTTTTTTTCACTGTCTCTGGCATTTTTATTATTTATGTCCCCACAGAGATTTGATGAAGTTTATTAACATGAGAAAACCCTAATCCCAGAAGGAAAGAAAAGGCAGGGTGTCTCGCCAGTTTTCTGTAAGTAAGGACTTGGAGAATAGTTAGTATGTCAGAGCCCTTACAAAGTACTGTAGCAGTAGTAGGATGGTATAGCACAGCTAGGAGTGAGGGTGAAAGATGGCAGTGGTCTATTAGATTGGATAGTCTGGGAAGTGTAATTTACCCTGACGTGGTCGAGCTGCTTTTCCAGGACGGCATAACTTGGTCTAACTTCTGGCTCTTAGAGTCACATCCTCCTTTATGCCAGCTTCAGAGCTCTTCTGACCCCAAGTTCAGCTGCTTCAGTCAGTGTACTGTGAAGAAACCTCTCCATATGCACATTCACGTGTAATTCTGCTCACGTATATGCACCTACCATTTAAAAAAAAAAAAGTTTTCTCCCACCTCACTGTGTTGAAAGGGTTTGTGGCACAGGGTCAGATGAACACCAGAGGGAGCAGTAACGCTTTGCTAGGGGAAAATACCAGTATAGCAGCAGCAGTTAGACCTGCTTCGTTTGCTGTCAACCACATTCTGCAGTGTTAGCAAGTAAAAAAAAAAAAAAAAAAAAAACCTGAGGGGGGGAAAAAGCTCTGTCGTTTTTCGATATGGATTTCTGCCTACAGAGTGTTTTTATTTATGCTTGAACTCCAAAGATGATCAAGACAGGTTTTTAACAGATCTACCATTGAACAGCTGATTAAGGAAATGTTTGCTTTTTGATTGTTTAATCAAATATGTTGGCCATATTTTTGAGGAATTATTTTTTTAACACTATAGCTGTGGGGTTTTTTTTTGTTGTTTTTAGGAGTGTAGTTGATAACAAGCTTTACTAACTACTGATGTCTTAAATACTTTTTCATTAGGGAGAAAAAATTTTTTTTTGCTGCATTTTTGGCTGTCAAGTAATAGTTGAACCAAGGTAACGTGATACTGAAGATAATCTGATTTTTTTTTTTCTAAGGCTAGTTAGTAAGTTGAGGTACAGCTTAATTGTAACTGTCTCAATTTGTGTGAAAGCTGCAAATCCCTAGTGTGTATTAGTGTTTGTTTTGTTTTTAGTTAATTGAATCTATGTGAGGGATGGATCTTAAAATAGTGAGACATTAGAAAACCCAATTAAAGGTTTCCATGTCATTAAAGGAATGCCTAATCCTTCACTTGAATCCAAATAAAGTGTTTTAGAGCAGTTTAGAGATAAAATGTAACTGAATTGACTTTTGTTCAAGTAATACTTTAATTTCTACCATCTTTCAGTTGTATGGGTGTTGGTTGTATTGTAATAAAACAGAGGTATGATCCCCTTCCAAGGCCCTGTGAAGTGAGGGTCGATGGGAGTAATATTTTTTTAATATCCAGTGGATCTATTATTGTGGCTGTGGCAATTAAAAACAAAATAGTTAAAAGCAAAAACAACTCACCACCCTCCAGTAATAACAAAAGCCAGTGTGAGCACTGAAGTTATTTGACAAAGTTATGAGATAAATCTAGATTGGATCCCAGTTGTAGTTTTGTACGCTGGTTGGCTCATCTTCCTACTCCTCCCTCTCTTGCCAGTGCCATAGTCCAGGGTGAATTGCTCTGTAGGTTGCTGATGCAACCCTTTGTATAGGTTTTGCAGACACACTAAGGTGGAAAATCTAAGCTTCTATCCTGTCCACCGCCTGAATTTGATTATACTGAAGAGGTCTGTGCCGAATTAGCACATGCTTTACCTTCACATCTGTGTGGTTTAATTACTGCGTGGGCAGCCTGGCTGAGTGGAGGGAGGTGGAGACTGCTGCAGGAGTACAGATATCCCTGCAGGGCTGTGGCACCTCCTGTTTGGAAAAAACTTCTGGCTTCAGGAAGGAACTTATCAAGAAACTGCAGCTGTATCTATTATTTCCTGACGCCATAGTGTGAAACTATAGTAGAAATTGTAGGTGAAGGAGCTGGAGAAGGTGAGCTGACTGTACTCTCTGCAGTTGACATTTCTTGAGTGAGTTTTACAGGTGCTCAAATAATTTTAAAAGTTATACTAATTAAGTAGTCTACAAGGTCACATAACAGATGTGTGGTGTAATACATATAATCTGCATAAACCTAAACTGCCTTACTTACGTACTGTTTGAATCAGTACTTGTAGGGCCTTTTCTGAGTAGGTTTCGGAGGCTATTGGTTCTGCCAGACATGGAGCAATAGACAGAAATCAGCTGTCTGAAGCTGTTGCTGTTATGAAACTATTATGCTATGTTTTTCCCCACTTTCCAAGTGGTGATATCAGATGCGCATGTGAGTAAGCTCTTGAGCCACCTAACTATTTTTCAGGTAAAATTGTCTCTGCTTCCATGAATACACTGGACTGAGAGCAACAGTGATTCATTAGCTGATTCAGGAGTGCATCAGATGCCTTAATTTAGGAACAGCCACATTTATCAAGAGGGAGAGGCAGGTGGCTAGGTGGTGACAGCTTCAATTGTCTGATTTTTATCTACTGCTGCATGTCTGTCAGCACCTTATGTTAGTTTGCTCAGTCTAAGGCTAAAACTTAGGTCAATACCTGACAAATGTACTTGCCTGTGTTGAAGTACGATGTGCCTAATATTGTAGCACAATTTAATGCCTGCTAAACATTGCAGTTTAAAACTCTAATTAAGGGCCAATCTAGCTGTAGTGTAGACAAGTCTGAAAGTGTTAGACAGGAAGGTTACAGGTATGGTACAGATATATCTTATTTTTCCACTAATTTCTAGGGATGGAGATCTGGTAGTAGAAAGAAGTTTGACACTGGATGATAATGAAATTTCATCTTCAATTTAACTTCATGGTAGGGGCTGCATTCTGTGACGTGCTTGTAATTAAAACCTTTTACCGAATATAAGTTGTTGCTTATCTTTTTATTCTTGAAAAGGCCAATTAGCTAGCCATAGTCCCTTGTTACTAGATTAGCCACAGGATATTAGTCACAGGCTTTTTTTTTTATCCTAGCCCAGTGTGAGGTCAAACAAATCTGAAGCACTCTTGTAATTGCATTTAACAGTATATTACAATAGCATACCATATTTTGCATCTTTTTTGCGTTGTTAGTGAAAATTGTATTCTTTGTCCTCCCTTTTAACATGTTATTTTTTTTTCCTCACAAAATTAAGGCCATTTCACTGATATGTTCGTAAAATAGCAACTGAAATCTGCCTTTGTAATGTTCACTTTTTTTTTTTTTTAATGAATATCAGTGTCATTTTGATATGTACATGGCTAAAAATGAAACAACTGAAGTTTTAGTCTTGTGTACTGTTTGGGACTACTAGTGCTCTCATGCCATAGGCCACAACAATGCAGGGATGATGTAATCACTGCTGTAACAGGGCATTTTGTTGCATCATAAAGTTGCTGAAGTTGACTTGAATCAGTTTGTAATTTCAGTCAGCAGTTGTAAACCTGAAATGAAACCATATATTTTTGTCATGTTTTCACTTGAAACTTTTTAGTTATTTTACTTAAAAAACATCTGGAGGATAATCCAAGATTGAAATAATAGACAGAAGACTGAACGAGGGTGTCCAGAAATTCTTTGTCCCTCCCTCCTGCCCCAGAAATTACTGCTCCCCAGTAATTATTTAAACAACTCAGAAATTTCTTAGCTGGATCATGTTTGCTGTTATGATGGGTTTGCCCTTGGCTGGGGGCCAACCCACACACACCCGAAGATAGGGGAGAGAATAAAGGGTAAAGGGAAAAAAGGACTTGTAGGTTGAGATAAGAACAATTTAATAACTCAACTACAATAATATTGAAAATAATAGTATGTACAAATATGCAAATGAGTGGTACACAGTGATACTGCCCCCTCACCCAGTGACCAAGGCTCAGCCTGTTCCTGGCTAATGATCCTGGAGCAGGGAGAGTCCTGAAACTGCACTCATGGAACAGAGATAACAGTCTGAGGGTCCCAGACTGAGAGCTGACCCGAGGGGGGGAGAGAAGGCCTTGGGAGAGGGACCACCTGCAGTGAGATGATCTGAAGCAAAAGGGGACCTGGAAGAAAAAGGGCTGATCTTCCAGAGGGTCCTCACCTATATGCTGGGCATGACGTGTATGTTATGGAATAGATTATTGGCCACTTTCAGTCTTAATCCTGAACCTAAGATCAAATCCTAGGCTAGTTACCTGCTGTGCTCCCTCCCAGCTTCTCCTGTTTTCAGACAGACAGAGAAGCTGAAAGACCTTGGCAGCCGTGTAAACATCACTTTTTATCAGCTTTCTTCTGAGCACAAATTCAAAACACAACTTCTTGGTAGCCATTATGAAGAAAGTTAACTCTGCCTCAGTTTAACCCAGGACAGCTGTGTATAAATTCTTACAATGCCATGTGGCAGAAGGCTGTGCTGGGGGATTGCAGGACTGGGCAGAAATGCTGGGAAGGATAAGGAATTGCTTACAAGGGTACTGTTGCTGAAAAAAAAATATACCTTTTATATTACTGGATTTGGTAGTCTATAAGGACATGAGATTTGATAAACGCTACTTGGAATCATTGTTAACTTCAGTTTTTCTCATCAGTCTGTATCATAGTTTTCCAGACCTGAAAAGATTTGGAGGTTAATTTGGTGAGACAAAATGTGGATTTATGTTCACCAAGCTACTCCAGTTGAGCAATACCTAGCTCTTTTAGGGCTTATGTGTATTGCAGAGTGCTTCATGTCACTGTCCCTTTTTACAGGTGTTGCCTAAAAACAAAGTAACATGCAAAGTCAGCTGGCCCATGGCAAAGCAGAGTTTTAAAATGACTGCTATTTTATTCTTTATTTTCCTTTTCCCTGTCATCACAGTTTTTATAGTGGAATGGAACTAGTTCTTAATGTTTAGAGAGCAGTCATTATCAGGGGTGGGGAAGGAAGCCAGGAATGTGGTGCCCACCTCCACCTGCCAATTTTATTGTGCCATTATCATAGTATCTTGAAGTGGCTGGGAGGGAAGTCAGAAGGCTTTTTCTCCAGCCTCCTCTCTATCATCTCTTACAGTTTACAGTCTTCCGTTATTTCACATGAAAGTGAATTTCATTTCACTTTCTCCTTCATCTCGTATTAATCTGTACCATGCAAAAAGTTCTCTTTGTGCTTTCTGACAGGATCAGCTGCTGCACACATGCTGTGACCAAACCACACACTGGGTCTGACAGTCAGTGTGGCCTCCCTTCTCTGCCACTGTGCACGCTGTCAGCATCCTTCTTGCTGAGGCCTTCCTTGTCCTGTACTCTTCGGCTGGCATGCACTTTATCTTTATGCTGGATGTGATTTACTGTAATTTTTTGTATTTTCTGGTTTTAGGAAACTTACTTTTTATTTGTTTTCTTGATATTCTTTCCCGCTTGTTACAAGCCTAGTGCATTTGAAAGAGGGTATAGAGCTCTCCCAGTCTTCACTTTACTTGCTAAATCAGTGTCCTTCTTCCACACTATTTTTACAATCTTCTTTCACTTTCTTCTAATTTTTTCCTCTTTTCAAATTCTTTTTGTGTCTTAATATAGCATGACAAAATACTTACATGTGACATTATTTTGATAAGATGTAACTTGATACATGCAGATCTAAAGGTACTTTATTTCCTTTTTAAAAACAATCTCTTCCCTACTGTGGCCACAGCATGTTGTTTTTAAGTCATCCATGTGTTGTAAAAACTTAGTGCCTAGAAATATATTTAGTTCCTCATCTATCTTGAATAAGTTTGTTGTAATTCATCTGGTATACCCCTGCTCCCAGGAGGTCAAAACTTTAAAAAATATTTACTAATACTTTCCATATCTTTTCACAAAGGACCCTAGCTGTAATAAATGTTCAGATCATTTGGGGCATGAGTCTCTGGTCCATTTAAAAAAAAAATCAACAAACAAAACAAACCAGAAAGCTACCAAACAAACTCAGTTGTGTATTTCTTTGGTGGTGAAGACACAGGGCAGCTTGCAGAAGCAGTGCTAAAACAATATATGGACTCTAGCCCGTGTTCAGATTGGTCAAGGTTAATGCAGCACAGCTTCTGTAACCCATGGATTTCAGACTAGTCAAGAAAAATGACTGTTAAACCAACTGTCTCTTTAAAATTTAACTACAGCTCTTTGCATTAGTAGTTAGGAATCGCAAGATAGCCGTTGAGCGCATAGACTGACTTCTTTGGGATCTGACATCAGCAGTTGAATCTGTCCTGGCTGATGATTACCCCTCACCATCTGGTGGATACTGTACCCTGCACAACCTGCAAACCTGAGGAATCTTTTATAAATACCTTGGTGACAATACAGTGTCAGCCAGTTTATTTCAACTGCTAGTTTTAGATAACTTCATAAAACACTAGTTAACAATTTAAAACTTCACTTGCTCTCAGCTGTTTGCTGCTGACTTCTGTGGGACCCAGAACTGTTGTAGCAGAGGTGGATGAGTAGTTCATTGAGATAATTTCCTGCTCTTCTGCAGGCAAAATAAGCCAAGTTAGTTTAAATGGTTTAAATAAGTGGTTGAGCTAACCTGACTAAGTTTGCCTAAAGCAGAAGTGGATTTACTTGGCAGAGATTAGGGTAGGCTAATTTCCAGTAGAGGCTCGTGGCTTCTGCAGTCACTCCAGTAGTTTCTGTATTGATCCTGTGCCTGAACGTGGTATTTCTTTTTCTGGGGGGGGGGGATAAGGAATATCAACACAATTATTTGAGCAATGAGGTAGTATAGTACCCCCCCCCCCCCCCTTTTTTTTTTAAGAAGAGACAATGTTTTATGTTAGACAAGATTGAAAGTCATTTCTTATTTACTCATAAATTTACTAACTTTTATTCATGTTTTCAGCCCAACTGTATTTGGATGAAAATTGGAATTCCTGGTCTTCTTACTAAGTAAAAAGTACCTTAAATGTAGTGGATACGTTAAAAAGTTTTATCCAGACATGTTCTGGCTGAAAAATTAATTTGTTAAGTTGGGGAAGTTTGAAGTGTAGTTGGTAAGTTGTGAATTGTTCCTTGTTGTCAGAGACCCTATTTTCCAAGGCATTTAATGATACAAGGAGATGCTAAGTAATATCTCTCACTAGCACCTGAGTAGGTTCTGTGGATTGGGTGATGGACTTGCATTGCAGTCAATGGGAAGCAGATGACTGAGCATTTATGTGCTTGTGAAAACTTTCCCTGGCACCCATCTACTTGTTTCGGCCCTCACAAACCTTTGAAGATTTGAAAATTTGGCTACATGTCCTAGGGCTGGTACATCTTTTGATCATCTAGCTTTTTTTTTCTTTCTTCATAGTTATACAAGGGAAACCGAGTTTTCTTTTAAATTCTCACTCTGGGCATGTTTTGAATAAAGAAAATATACTTCATGCCAACAGGTAGAAAATGTAAAACTAAAATTATTTAGAGAGAAAGTAGAAAAAATGCCTGTCAAAATGTTAGCATTCCAATTATATTTCAGGTGGTTTAGGTTGCTCTTAAAGCATTGTTTGATACTCTGACTTATGAACTTTAAGTAAACTTGGAAACCAGCTGTTTTTTCTTAAAGTTCTCAATATAATTAAAAACTTAGCAATTATTCATTAATTAAACTTCTTCATGCGCTTCATTGATGCCCTCTACTATTATCTCTATCTTTTGTGTAATTAATAGTAAGCTTAGCCTTTAGTGAAGACAAATATAACTTATAACAAAGCTTTAGATTGATTTATTTTTAGAAAAAAATAGTTTAAAAAATCTGATTTAAATATAGTTGGAGAGATGGGTTTTGAGGTTGTTAGATAGGCTTTATATTTATTTATTTTACTATTAAATTTGCAGGCCAAGTTTGGAAAAGGGTGTTCTGTGTATTTCAAGACTCATACTATGCAATCTTCTGAATTTGTTGATGAAACGTTCCATGTAGTGTGAGATCCCTATGTTTGCAAGCACATTCATGATGAACAAGTGCTTGCATTTTAAAAAAATAACTGTTTGCTGTATCCTGATGCCATGTAGTTCAAACTTAAAAGTACATTGTTGAGAAGTAATCTGAAATTCTGCTTCTTGCATTGTTTTAAAAAAAGCAAACACAGAAAACCCCAAAGAAACCAAAACCAAACAGCCTAGAAAACAATTTTCCCTTCTCTCTCTTAGTGGATTTGTTTATTTGTATCCTGTTTCTTAAGCGATACTCCTTATCTGTGTAAAATGGGATAAATGACTTTTTTTCCAGTTAAAGGGAAACGTATTGGTATGGTTACTGCCATAGGAACCAAGCACAGCGTGACTAGTGCCACCATAGTAGAATGTAAAATATAAAAATTATAAGTAATATGATCCTTATGACAGGGAAGCCATCCATGTTTTTTAAGTACTTTTCCTACTCTTAACTAGCAATACCAATTGCCCTAGTTTAATTAAAGGGTTAAGCTAACACCAGTTTGCTGAAGAGATGACCCACAACTCTCAATCCTGTTGGTGCTGCTTTTGACTCTACATACATGTTATGCAGAGCTGTTTTTGTTTTGAGGGCTGCATCTCTTTGATTCTGTTTTATTTACAGGGAGTACTCCTATTGTGTTTTTATTAATGTTTCCAAAAATAAAATACAATAAAGTGGTTTGCTCAAGAACATTTTTCAGTTTCAAGTACACATCATGTATTACCAAACAGATAACTCACCTAAGTTTCAAAACTGTGTAATTTTAGAGCTTAGTAATATTTACATTGTGCTCATTTCCTTGCCACTTCTACCTCAAAAAGATGATTGTGTACTTGAAAACAGGCGAAGAATACCAGTGTATTGAAGTAACTGTAGCATTATTCTATCATGAACAGTATAAATACAGAGTTATCTAAGATTGAATATGGTAGTGCTTAACTTGTGGTTTACTTCTTTTGAACTTGCAGAAGGTGTAAAAGAAAAGGAAGCCTGTTTTTTAATAGGTGATTAGTGTGTTCAGTCCTTACTTCCACTAGAAGTAAGAAGTATTTTATAGTCAAAGATGTTGAGAACACTTGAGTTCCTATATTATGCCATTTCTTCAATTTTTAAAATATCATTTTTAAAATATCTGAACGCGCCTCACCATGTTTTAGATATTTTAGATATCTAACACATAAGTTGCGTGTTTTTTCTTCCTTTACATAATCTGAAATAAAATCAGAGAATTGTATTATAACAATAAATCACTATAAAAAGGGTCCTTCTTTTTTGTGTGTAAATATTATGTCAAATCTTGATCTTGGTTATCTTGAAACAATTTCTGTTTAAATGAAAAGCCAAAATACCTGTATTGATTTAATAGGAATTCTGTGCATTTTCACTTTGAAACGTTCTGTTCTTAATATGCACAGACACTGTTGTTAACCCCTGGAACAGAGGGGAAACAAAAAGAAACCAGTTTCTTCAGAATTTGGTTTTCATTAAAAGAGTTAAAAATGTAACTCAAATTCTGTGTTCCTGAGTTTTAAAACAAGCAGAACTAGAAAGTTTTTTCACTCATAACTTTTCTGTATTTTAGGGGCTAGAAATGAGGAAGACCTGGACTGGTTTCTCTGTAGGTGTTCATATAATCCTGAAAATTACAGTAAGAGTGGCAATACCACACTGCAGCTGCTTGAAATATCTACTGCTGTAGGCTCTTCTACAGAAGCTCTTTTTTAAAGAAAGTAAAATAAATTTAAATCGACATTGATTAAGGGGAATTGATTGTAATTTAATAGAAGGGAATGTGTAAAGAGAGAACCCAATGCTCAAGAGATTCTTAGAAGGGGAAAAAAGGAGACAGGGAGAAAAGCACTTTTTGCCCCCTTAATTTCTTTTGTTGCTGGACAGCTTTTAAGCTTCTCATACATAGTAGACAAAGACTTTAAAAGGTTGAACCCTTAAGAGACATCTTTAGTAAGTTTTCTTGAAAAGTATCACAAAGGACTTCCATTTTTATTCAGGTTAAGTTGTAGTAGTAGTGCCATCATCACAGTAAGGTCTGATCACCTTAAGGTAGATCTTAAAGTGTTGTTAAGTGGTTTGATCCTTCTATTGTGGTCTTTACAAAGGGTTGGCTATTATTGCTGAACTCATTCTTTTTATGCTACTTAAGGATTTATATTTTTCCCCAGCTGTTGGAAAACATGATGTTACATGTGAGCCAAAAATACTGAAGATTTATTTTAACTTCTTGTTTGAAATTTATTTCTGATAAAGTTTGCTCTTTCGTACAAATGAGCTTAGTCTCTTGGGAGAAAATTTCACTGGCCTGAAGAAGAATCTTCAAACGTGTCCAGAGCTTAGGTGACACCAAGGTAGCCTGGTTTCAGAATACTGAATAATTAAAGAAAAGGATCAGCACCACATACCGGTCTTAGCTGGAAACTCACATAAAATGTCTACTTTCTGTGTAAGTACACTATTGTGAATCTGTAGCTAGGTTTTCTAAAAACCTGGTTGTCTTGACCAAATACCGTGCACTGTAATAGTCAAGCAGAAGGGTGAAGGAAACATAAGTAACAAATCCGGTCATTATATGTTGGAATAATACAAAATCTTAGAATCATAGAATGGTCTGAGTTTAAAGATCATCTAGTCCACCCCACTGCCATGGGCAGGGACGTCTTTCACTAGATCAAGTTGCTCAAATCTCCATCCAACTTGATGGTAGTACTTAGTACTATTCAGAATTTATGTACAGTGTAGAAGAAGTCTCTGAGAAAAAAAGGATAACAGATGTTTAACTATAAAAATGTTTGTTTACTTCCTTACATATTGCTTAATACAGATATAATGTGACTTTGTTGCTTTCCATAGTTAACTTTTTTCAGTCTATAGAAGTACCTACTCCCTGCCTCTTAAAAAGGTCCACAGTATGTTGATTGCAGAGCACTTCTCTTCCTGCAAATTACTTCCATTCAAAATAGTAGTAATACAATGAGCCTTACTGGGTTTATGCAGGATTTGAAAAGGCTGGTCAATCCACAGTGGAGGATCAGGTTTTGTCTCCTCTAAACCCCAGACCACCAGCAGGGACTCAGTATCCTCCAAACCTTCTCTAATATAGTACTTACTATCTGAATGCTATTAATACAGTTTTCAATTTGTTAGCCTTCCTATGAAAGGATACAATTTATCTTCCGGTACACTCAACACATTGTTAGTAACTATCTAATCAGTTTTAAATAAGCTTAAGAGTTTGTGTGGTTTTACTACATGTTTCACAACAGCATTCTCATTGAGTAATTTGTTAGATAAAAAGTAGGGGGGTGGGTTTTTTTCTCCTCCTAATATTCAAAATTTCTCTTCCTTCTGTCTTTAAAACATTTTGCAGTGATTATCCTCAATGCCCAAGCAGGTATTTCCCAACAGGAAATCTGATCTTTGGGCTTTGTCTGTATTTATCATGCCCTTTTGTTTTGTGTCTTTTATCTTTGTATATGTTCTGATGGCTTTACATTATAGTTACAGGAGGCAAAAAGAAAATTCTTGTAAATTCTTTATTATTATGTTGCTGGTTATTTTAAAATCTTCTCCAAAGGAGACATGCTTCTTCTATTGTTCAGCTTTCCCTGTGCTGTATCAGAATTAGTGTTAAGCCAGAGGCCATCTGTGTAGCATTCTGTGTGTCTCTAGCTATATCTATATTGGTGAATTAAGTGTGCCTGAGGCTAATTGACACAAAATGGCTCATGTCTATACTCTTAGCCTCAAAACAGGGTAGCTATATCCAAATTTACTTCTGGGAATTGTCCCCTGACCAAGGGTAGCTTCCGAACAGTGCCTTTACATTGCTTGAAAGAATGATAATTGGCCTGGAAATAAATTGTTTCATACCCTTTTCTAACAATTTAGTAGCACCGGCAGTTCATTTCTGTGCATGGGAATGCTCACCGCACTGTTGATTTTACTAGTGTAGATGTGTAGTCTTTACAACTTCAGACAGCTAAATCGATATGTTACCTTTTTCGCCACGTTGAAATTTGTACTTAGCTGGATTCTCAGAATACACTGGGATACTTTAAGCCCTATAATGGCATATTGTTATGTGATCAAAAGATGTAAAATTAGCCATTATTATTTTAGTTTCAGTCTGGATATGTTTGTGTTTATTTAAAACATACAGATATTTTTAAGTTGAATGTTTTTAAATCATACAGATATTTTTAAATTGAATGTTTTTATGAGGGCCAGATTGCATTTCTTCTTGCAAACTAATTTCTGGTAAGATCTTGAGATAAAGAAGGGACTTGCTCCCAAGGCAGCTTTTTCCACTCCACATAAAACTTAAAGAATTTATGTTCCTGTTGTGCAGAATCCCAGCAGGATCTTCTTAATCAGATTTTTTTCTTTATTTCGTTATCACTTTTTTTGTAAATATTGCATCCATCCAGTAAAGTGTTCAAGAATTAATTAATTTTCATGTTTTTATTTGATTTATGACATGAATGGGGACATGTAAGCTAGTGCATTTGCTTTGATTATGTGGTCAAAGTGTGGAATACAGATTAGCAGAGAAATTGTAAATAGATTTAATTGCAGGAAAAGACTGATTCATAAGATGAGAGCAGAAAAGTGCAGTTGTTAAAACTGCTGATTCTGTGCAGAATCTAAGGATGAAATTACAGATAGTTACATGAGGTGCAAAAATGGAGTAGCAATGTATTTTTGATAAAGACTTGTAGATTCTGTAAATTTAAGAAACAGCCTGTAAGCATTAGAAAAAAGTAAATTCTGGTTTTTATTCTGTGTTTTATTTTCTTAATTACTAACTGCTGAACAAGGTTGGAAGACGTATTGTGGAAGTGTTTACCGTGGTGCCTGGAGCAACTGGAGAAATCTAGAAAACCTATTTCTAGATTGCTGTTTTCATGAGATTTAAATTACAATTATTCTTCTCTTGTATAATAATTACTAGGCTTCCTATGTGAACTATGTTGGCCCTTCTTGTCAAAGTAATGCCAGAATGTAGCAAAGAGTGGGGATTAATATTAGGCCAGGGAGAAAGGACCATTTTCCAGTAGTTAAGATAGTACTCTGCCTGTGTAGAGTCTGGACTCTGAATCTCATTCCAGAAACTGCTGGTATGTTTTGCGTTAAGAGTGAGTAACATGCATAAGCAACATTTCTATTGGCAGAGTTATAATGAAATATGCAAATACAAGGTGCTATAAATTTTTTAGTGTTTTAAGTCCCAAGAGTATTTTTTGTCTTTCCACTGTAGTCTGAAAAGTATGTAATATTCCTAAATTTCATAAACATGCAAGATAAGTATTTGCAGTTGAAAAGTATGCACATCTTTGCAGATGAGACAGATTGCAGTTTAGCAAAGTGTTTTGTGTAAATATATAATTGTAAGTATGTGATGTGAGACCATTCACATGTTGTGATATTTTGTTAGATTACAGCTTTATAGGAGAAATAGGGATGTGAAAGATAACAAGAGGGGGTTCTACAGGTACTTAGGCAGGAGGAGACAGGCCAAGGAGAGTGTTCCCCCTCTGATGAAAGATAATGGGGAGCTGGCTTCCTTAGACATAGAAAAAGCTGAGGTACTTAATGAGTGCTTTGCCTCAGTCTTCACTGATGGTCAGGCTTCTCATATCTGCCAGGACCCTGAGCCTCTAGGTGAGGGTGTGGGGAGTGGTTTCTGTCCCACTGTAACGGTGGAACAAGTCCGAGTCCTTCTCATTAAATTGAACGTGTATAAGTCCATGGGACC
>NW_010136636.1:0-7582 GCF_000699245.1 Pterocles gutturalis | reverse complement strand
TATTAAAATAATAATAAAAAATAATGTCTTCCATCTCCTCCCCTTGAGTTCATGTAGTATTTGAATTTTTCCTCCACTCTCATATTTTTTCTCTCTATAATCCGGTTCACTTCCAGACTCTGCTGTTCAGCTGTTACTGAAACATCATCTTCAGAAACACTGAGTGGGGAAATGTTGATTTGTTTTGATCTCAGGGGAAATAATGTAACTCAGCAACAAGCCCACCAACAACTCTTAATACACAGTGAAACATCTTGCAGAGAAATCACCTTGCTGTCAGGCTGCATACACATATTTAATTGCATTTAATTCTTGAATGCTGATACAACTCATTTCAGCTGTTTGAATACTGGGATTTTTTTGGTTCACTGCCTGAACCAAAGCAGACTAGAGGGGAAAAAAAACCATGAAGTGTTTGGTTTGATTTTCAGGTTCTTTAATCCTCTTTGCTATGTGGCCTTTCAAAACTCTTTTTGTAGTTTTTATTATGAAATGAACAAAAAAATGTAGTTTCAGAATGAAAAGATGAAATGTTTCATGTAGATATATCCTAAAGATAATTTGGAGGAGTGGGAAAAAAAGGCTAAAAACACAGCACTTGGGCATACCTCCAGTTAGGCTTGCAGACAACTTCTGCCCAAACCTGCATCATTTCAGTTGTAAATGTGCACGTTGCCAGGCAGAACTGGGGCAGGCACAAAAGCAAGGCCAACATGCACCAAAATGACCTTTTTTCCCCATAATAGCATTGCACTTCTCCCACTGGTATTCTTACAAATGCTGAATTTTCGGACTCTGTAGCCTCTCAGGGTACTAATGTGACCACGCTGGGAACAGATTTCCTATGCCAAATTACTTCCTCACAAAATGGGACTATTCCTCCCAGACGTGACTCCTAGAAATGCACAGGGTTTGGCAACGACTGATGCGCCCTTCACCAGTTTACCAGACTACCTGCTGGCCAGCCAGCTTTCCTAAAGCAAAATATTTATTCAGAACAAAAGCGTTTCAGAGGAAAAACTATTAGAGCAACAATGCTATGTCCATCTGGCTCTGGAGATGGTCACCCCTCTCCCCTGCAAGACCCCATACGCTGGTGGCACCTACACCCACCGTGTACCAAACGTGCTCTGCTGGGACCATCACGTCCAAAGCATTTGCCATCTGGTGGCTTCCTGAATCAGCTGAAAGCATCCTCTGCCATCAGGGAAGAAATCATGGATGGATTTGTTGTTCACATGGTATCTGCACATGGGGAATTGTAGTCATTATGCAGTTCCCATTTGAAGTTTCTTCTTGACAATCTATTGAGCTTGAACGTTAGTGGCTAACCCAGATACCTCCAGCCTCAGTTAATGGCAAGGGCAGAATGCCTGCTGCTTCCACAGCACTCAGAGTTGAATCACTGCCACTTCAACATAACACACCTGAAGTACCCCACGGGGCCAGAGTCTTCCCCATTCCTCACTGTCCCCACGCTGTTCCCGCTGCAGGCAACCACCCGGCCTCCGATGAGGGGCTGTCAGGGAGCAAATGTGGGAGTGAAAATGAGTGGAGGGATGGAGGAAAGGAATGTAGCAGGAGGAAATCCAGTGTGGAGATTTCAAGGGCTGAGGTACAAAGACATGAGCTCTCAGCCAGGTTCAGGGACCTAGAAGCAGTTTGCTACAAAACAAGACTAACAAATAAATAAACCCTGTATTTTAATTAACGTGTTCTTTCACTCATGCACAAAATTAAAAACCCATCCATCCTCAGTCATCATTTTTTTTTTTATTAGGAGTTTTTGCTGGACTAATTGTTACATTTGTTCAATTCCATCAAATCAAATCAAACCAATGACAGCCAGATGGTCATGGCTCTCAAGATTTCTCACTCAGGGCTAATCCATGCCCTCTGCTCTGCAGAATCAAGGAGCAGAAGGAGCCTGTGCTCTTCCTCCAGGCACCAAAAGGACAGGATTCAAAAATACACACTTTGTCAGCAGGTGGCAAAGCTGGTCAAGATGCCTGTGACCAGCTCTCACCACAGAGCTGAGGTTGGATTATCCACCTTAGTCACTATAGTCAAAAAACATGCACAAAGATGGATGGGGAAGAGTAGACTAATGACTGGAGCAGAAACAAGGTTTTTTTGATCTCTTCAGTCACTCTAAAAGATGTAAAGATTTGTACATGCCCCCTGCCTGTGTGCTCCCAGTATGCTGTGTAGATGCTGTGTGCATCCTCTTGCAGACCCTCTCTCTCCTGCTTGGTCTATAACCCACGCACACAAAATTATTAAGGGCAAGATTTGTACCCACATCTTTTGCTCCACAATAACAGACTCAAGATGTTGTTCCCAGCAGCTCCTGATAATACATGCATAGTAATAATTACAGCAGTTTATTTAAGAAGTGGTGGGTCAAACCTGTTGTGATCACTTGAACGATACATGAAAATTATTACAGGGAGCACCCATTGTAAGTCTGGGTAATGAAGGCTGCTGTTATTAACACTCTGCCTTTCCCTATTGCTGTTTTAATTTCCCTGAACATCTTTACATTCTACTTCTCATCCTTCCTTGGGGGTTTGTAGTAGAATTCAATAACCATTTTCCTTTCTAATTTTTCTATGAAAGCACCATTTTATTTCACCATCACACCTCAGAAGAAAGTTAAGCCTCTGTGCAAACTCATCTGCTGTGAGTGCTTCCCCTGCTCGGGGCTGACAGCCCATCCAGAAAATGGGGGAGCTTGTGCTGCTGCTTTCAGAGACCCTCCCAGAGTCTCTCCAAGGACTTTGAGGAACGCTTTAACACCCCCAGATTTTGGGAAGCCTGGCTAGTCAAGCACTGGAGCAGACCTTTTGGAGTCATCTGTTGGCCTACTAGTTTTGCTGAATATTTTTTCCCTAACTTCATGCTGGTAGATGCAGCAGGCATGTGCATCCAGAAGATATACCACCCATCCTATATGTTGCTCCTATACAAAGCCAAGAGTCCTGGCTGAGGAGTGCTCACCTCCCCAGCACATGGGGCAGAAGCCTCCAGTCTCTCGCCACACCACCAGCATGGCTTACTGGGATGTGGGTGCCCACGTACTGGACAGGGCTCTGCTGCAGCTGTGCTTCACCCGTGTCCATCCCAGTGCCAGCACAAAGGCATGCAGAGCCGAAAAGATGGGCAACACGTCCTTGATGGAGGAGGTTTTTTAATTCTCTGTGTTCTCAAGGTCAGGAAGAAACCCACTAGTCTGCCACAGCCATATCCATCACCAGCTGCAGCAGGTCTTTAACTGGAAAGCCTCAGCTTTCCATCTTTCCTTTTTTGATGGTTAACCATCAAAAACACGACCATGGACTGTGGTTCCTCGATCTTGGCTACAAAAAAAATGTGGTTCATTTTTTTATTTATATTTTTTTATAATGCAAGCAGAAGCTTGATCACCTGGCATTCATGCAATGCTGTCTCTGTAATTTGAGTGGTTGAGCCAAAGTTTAAATTTAAGGAACGCTTTCCTCCATACATTTCAGTCTCCGGTGAAACTAAGTTTCCCTCTGAGATAACCGTGTTTCTGAAAGGCAACGCCAAAGAGCAGCTTTTGGGGGTTTTGGATCCCTTGGCTTGCAGAACTTGATGATCTTTAATGCCCTTTCCAACCCAAACCATTCTGTGATTCTGTATTTTAGCATGTTTCAAAAGAGCAGATGGTCCTGCAAACACCACAGAGGCTTTAGCTCTTTGTCAAGCTCTTAAGATACAGCTAAAGACAGCATTTATCTTCTGGCTGTTTAAAAGCAGGTATTTCTAGCAAGGTTGTGATGGGATTTTCTCTGACTGCCCCTGATAGCAGCTGGCATTGGGAAGGCTCACCTCTTTTTTCCACTCACAAAACAGAGAGGCAGCACCTGTGCCCACCACTGGTATCACTGCTCCCCCAAAACAGGCGAGGAAGGGTTAAAAGACTCTTGGGCCTCTGGAGCCTCATGATGGTGAGCTCCGGCTATAAAAGGCTGCACGAGGAGCACAAGCTCTTGGAATGGAGACTTAGAGTTGGGTTGTAGCGGAGGGGGGCTGGACAGTCCTTGACAGAAGATGTTGGCTCTCAGATAGGAGCCAAAGATTGCTCTGCTCATACTTTCCTCCCTTGTGATGGACACTGGTGTCCACTTGTCCATGTATTTTTATTTCAGAAAGCTTACCAGCCATTTGGTTAAGCCTGAAGGGGTTTCTGCCCCAGCTCTTCAGGGGAGGGCAGAATTAGGAGAGCTGAGGAGAATTGTCTGTGCCAATACCCTAGATTGGAAATCACTTACAGGTCAAAGGGCAGGCAAAATTCAACACCATCTGCTATTAGTTAGTTAATACCTAACTTGCAAGTTGGGGTTGGCAGCCTCCATGAGCTACAGCTGTGCTGGAGATAACCCGTTTAGCTTCGGGAGGCATCTGATGCCTGAATAAACCCAGGTGACAAGGTACCCCTCCCCAGGGACATTTGGGATGGTGCTGAGCTGATGCCCTGGCTCCACTTCACGCAAACCTCCTGTGGCCTTGGGATGCCGATGCATTTCCCTCTGGTTTGCCCAGTTTGGGAGCCCAGTTTCCAGCCTGTATAGCTGCAAAAAAACCTGTGTGTTTAACCATGGGTCACAAGGACCTCATCCTGCCTGCCCAAAGCTCACAGCAGCTTCCCAGGCTGATTTTACGAGTCAGGTGTTTGCCTGTGACACACAACTCTTCATCTGTTTATAACTAGACATTATTATATTGTTCTTTCATTTGATAACTGCTCCAATAATGGCTTCCATTTGCAGTAAATCTCTTGCACTGTCTTTTTGCCCTTATTAAACATAAGATTATAACCTTTGCAGGAGGCTACACACAGAAATTCTGCGAAGCTTTAAGATGCTGGGGAGGAAAGGGGATGGGGGGGGGGATGTGGTCAGCACTACCAAAATTCCTAGTGGGAAGAAACTTGTGGAGAAACTACTTATACCCTGCAGCACTTGGAAGAACCTATCCAGCATGCAAATTGAACTGAAAAAATGACTATTTAAATGGCTCTTCAAGTTAGTAAGTCTTCGGAAAGCACAGCTCAATACCTGGAATATATGCCTGTGACAAGAGAACAGATGATTCTGAATGTGACTTAACACAAATATTTGGCTTTATTTTACCACCACCATGGAGCAGAACCTATCCCAGTTAAATGGCTTTGCAGACACCAACTAAAATACTTTGCCCAGCTCTCCCCAACACACAGCCCGTTCAGCTTTGCCTTCGCCAGCCTACTGCTTGGCTTGCAGTAGGCAACACTGGAGCTTGCCCAGAAACCTGGGCTGGGAGAAGGCAAAACCCCAAAGCCATGAAGGAGCGCCCCAAAGACCTTCACTGCAGCTGCTCTCCGGCTTCAGCTCCTCTTCCTCATGAGCTATTTTACACATATCATATATATAGTCACCCCGGAGGGTGACAGCACAAGGAGAGAGGACATTAACATGCAGCAGCACCAGGAGCTTTGCATTTTTCCTCTCCTGTTGCAAGATGGTTTTGGTGGCCCAGTGCTGCAGCTCTGGTCAGACCTGGCTTATCTGGTGTCTCATTTGCTCTGGAGTTGAGCTGAAACTTGTCCGCAAACTGCAGTGCTAGGAAACTAAACACATCCCTGAGCAATTCAGAGAGCTGCACAGAGGTCTGCTTAACTCAGACAGGTAACCACATGTCTGTGTGCTTCGAAGCAGGTAGCTAATACCGGGTGTGCAATTGCAGGAGGAAGAGGAGAGACTGTAGCTCCGAACGTCAGTGCTTTGGTGCCAAGCAGCAGTGCTGTGAGCATGTGTTCAAGATGGACCACCCAGCTGAGGTGTAACCGGTCATCCCATGACTGTAAGTCCCCACGAGTGAAAAGGGTTGGGGATGGGGTGGGACTGGTGCTCTGGTGCTGCATACAGCCTTCTGCACCACTGTATGTAGTGGAGCAACTTCAGCTGGTTGTGCAAAGCATGCTACAGGGTGGTGTGACTGCTGCGGTTTAATTCAGAGTTGGTATCAGTGTTAAACCAGAGTGTGGAGCTCTTCGGAAGACGCTAGGTAGTCATGGTCCAAACCCCTGTGCTCAGCTGAACAAGCTGGGATGGAAACACAGGAGAGCTCTAAGGAGCCCAGAAAAGGAAAACAAATGTTATTGAGCAGAGCCCCTAATTTGGAGACCTAATTTGGGCAGCCCCTGCTGCCTCTCAAGAGGTGCATGAGCGAAAATATTGCAGGACTTGATCTTCTAACTCCTGGATGTGCTGGGGTTATGGTCAGATCTGTTTTCCCACTATGGGATCCCAAATTCAGGTTACAAAATAATTTCCTCTAAACTGGAGGAAATTATTCCCCCCATTACTCGCCCGTCTAAATTACCCCAGTTGCAAAAGTGCCTTTTACCTTCGGTCTGAAAATAGGATGGAAAATTACAGTGGTTATCTACAGCATGTTTAAGTTCACTTCAGACAATGAATGTTTTGTTGGCTTCCCAAGTCCCAATTAAATCATTGTTTACACGCTATAATTTAAAGCATGTACTCTGCTGGTAAAATCCATAAGAGCTCTAAAGCGTGTGTGTGTATACAGTCATTATGGTTGCTGTTTGGTTTCTTATCTATTTTAATAGCTAAAATATTAAAATGGGAAAAGCAAAGTACTTATTATCCACAGATATGCCTAATTTCACATTGCAAAGGTATCTGCTAAAATAACATGTATATAATATAGGTAAATGAACGTTCATGGGAGACTAAAGCTGGAACACAGCAGTGATTCCAGATACAATTGTTTCTTCAGGGGAAAAAAAAAAAAAAAAAACAAACCAACAACCCACCCTAAAGCTTCAAATAAAGCCTTTTGCTACGCTTTTAAAAATAAATGCTAGCAACGCATTTTAATTTCCCATGTGGTTAGACACACCGGCGTTGCGAGAAATCCCTTATTTAAGAAGCTCCTGGATAAACCTAGGCGGCTCAAAAATAAAAAGCTTTTTTTTTTTTTTTTTTTAAACTCAGCAACTCTATGAGCAGCAGAACAGGGACAGCTCATGCAAGGAAGGATGTATGGCATTAATCTCTTACCATGTGATTGGGTTTATTTGGGAAAAAAAAATACAAAATGTGAGGGGGAAGGGTGGTTCATCGCTCAGGCCGCCTGTTGCTGGCGCAGGGATGAAACGTGGAGGCTGAGGCCGGAGTTTCTGCTGTACAGCTACAGGGTTTATTTCTATTTTCTTTTCTGTTGGCTTTTTTTTTTTTTTTCCTTAGAGGTGTGGAAGAGTGAGTCTGGATGACCAAACGCAACATTTTCTGTGGAAAAACATTTGATCACAATGCAAATCAAAAAAAGCTGTTGTCTGAAGGGAACAGCAAACGCTCACAGGTACCAGTGCACACAAAACCCACCACATCCCTTTTCGAGAGGGCAAATCCTCAAAACAGCTTGGATGCCATAGCCAAGAATATGCTTATATTTCAGGCTCTAATGGGATTTTTAATTAAAAAAAAAAAAAGTGCTGTTGTTTTGCCTTTCTCCTTTTTAAGACTTTTTTTGCTGCTAAAGCCCCATTTTT
>NW_010136635.1:0-4177 GCF_000699245.1 Pterocles gutturalis | reverse complement strand
GTCCTTGCCTCAGCCCAGGAGGTTTTTTACCTTTTGTTCTCCCAGTTCTCGCCCCATCCCACCGGAGGGGAGGAGAGAGCGAGAGGCTGTGTGGTGCTTAGTTGCTGGGGGGCCTTAAGCCACAGCAGCAGTGATCTCACTTTTGCCCAGGGACTGTTTAAACACAGTCATGCTTCAGTGTAAGAGGAGGGAAGGGTTGCAGATGAAGGCACAGGCTCAGGCCCACACACCTGAATAAGGAAAAACAGAGGTACAGGCTGGAAGATGGTACTGCAGGAGCTGCTGCATTATAGTCAAGAATTTCTAGTGTAAGGAAAAACAGAGGTACAGGCTGGAAGATGGTACTGCGGGAGCTGCTGCATTATAGTCAAGAATATCTAGTTTTAGTGACTTATGAAAATAATGCCAAAGTATCGCTTTTATAAATTAGCCAGGTTCTAAAGGAATACTGTTGAGTTAGGAAGAAGAGTACAGGTTTACAGCTTTAAAATTCTCAGATAGGAAAAAAGTCTAAAAACACAGAGGTACAGGCTGGAAGATGGTACTGCGGGAGCTGCTGCATTATAGTCAAGAATATCTAGTTTTAGTGACTTATGAAAATAATGCCAAAGTATCGCTTTTATAAATTAGCCAGGTTCTAAAGGAATACTGTTGAGTTAGGAAGAAGAGTACAGGTTTACAGCTTTAAAATTCTCAGATAGGAAAAAAGTCTAAAAACAACTGCTGTGTCTGAGAGAATAACAGTGACTGAAACATGGGGGAGAGGTGCTCCAAGCATGCAGAACTTTGTTCCGTAATCTCAGCATTGTGTGGGAATGACAACTGACTTTAGCGAGTGAATTATTCTTCCATTATTTTGTTATAAATATAGAAAAACAGCATTCAAGTGAAAAGAGCATATAAAAATTAAAGAAGTAAATTCAGAATTGTGGCAGCGGTTTGTGTATGCCTTGAAAATTGTTAGGCTTTCAGCTAAAGGCACAATGACTATAAAGTACCCATAAAGTGCAACAAATATAAAGCTGAACATATTCATATTTGTAGGAGAATGTACACATAAACTTGTGATAAATAAGCATTACCATCATGTCTGAAAGGAAGTGGGATAGGTCTGCGTGGGCACAGAGACAGCCCATGGGAATCAGTAGAAAACACACTCAGCTTTAGTGGCATTCTCACCTCTGCCACCTTCTGCATCCATTTATCATCTTCTCATGTCCTTGAGTACAGACATTATAAACTTTACAGATAACCTTCATACTAACGAACTTTGCAGGAGCTGGAAATTATGTTCCAGTGTCTTTTAAGGAGCTGAAGCTGAGCTTGCAACTGAAAGCACAGAAATGGTGCAAATGAATAGCACAATTAGCTAATACGTCAATATTCTGAAGTGTAATTTAAGAACTATTTCCAAATGCTTGGTAGTGTTTGCTTTATTTAATGTTGGTATCTTTGTACTGAAGTGGCAACCTTAATTGGATTTTAAGAATCCAGCCTTACTCTGACACCCAGCATTCAGAAGGAAAAATAATTTCTCTTCATCAGGACCACTTACTGGGAAGACAGGATGTCGGACTGTAGTCCCCTCTTCTAGCGCCACGTGCTGGGGTATGTACGCTGGGTTGTACAATGCCACACAGCCAGGCAGCTGCTGCCTGCATTTGGCCATGATGCTTTGACCCTTTGTTTTTTTTAGTTGAGTACCTGAACCTCCAGCCCCATGATTAAATATTGACTAAGGGCTAAAGAAAATTATTAGATGGGGGTGGAGTAGGTTCAGCTGAAAACATTGAGGAAAAATGGTTCAATCAAAATTATCCCTAGAAATAATAATTTCATTTTGGTTGGATCAGCAACTTGAAGGGACTGTCTTAACTGCATCAATGCTGGCCACAGCACCGGGGAGAGGAGGGTGAACGTGACATGGGACACAACACAATCTCAAATGTAGTTTTTGGGACAGGGAGTCCCCAAAATTCACGTTCCATCTGTAAAGATCTGGGGTGAAATAGGACGTCTCCTAGACTTTGAGGTGAGCTCTTCTCAGCTTTTCAAAGAGTGCAGGTGACAAGCTCCCAGAAGGATTCATATGCTTGACCTTGCTGGAAATGAGTCTGGCTCACTCTCTGGTTGAAGGTTAAGCACCTGATACCATTTTCAGTATGCTGCTTGGCTTCGTGTCCTGTTTCTCTCTAGCCATTGCAGAGCGACTTCTTAGGCACTTTCCCTGTGTCTTCTGTAAGAAGCTATGAAGTACCTGGTTTGTTAAATTTGGGTTACGGAACTTCTAAGTGTCTGATGCTGAAGTATCTATGACCAATTTAGTGAAGTTTGAAGGTTTTTGGTGAAATCAGCTTCTGGTGCAATTGTCTGACTTCAAGTGCTGAGGCTTAAGAACTATGTACATTCTGTCTCCCTCTCTTTGTATATGCACATATACATATGTATGACAAGACAGAGGTGGAGAGCAACAGTATAAATGCAAAATCAGTAAGTTTTTCATCTTATTGCTTCCGTTCTTTATAAGTGTATGAATTACTTTTATGATTATTATTTGCTCAAAAATACACTCATATATAAGACTATTTAGCTAATACAATTTTTTCTTTGCTAATAATGGAGCTGTAAAAATGCTAATTTGTGCACCAGGCAAATCCAAAACACTGTGTTACTGTTCTCGATTCCACCCTCTCCTTTCTGCTAGCCTGCATTGCTTCTGCCTTCTAGACCACAAAATGCCCATAGTGTTTTCAGTCCTATTCCTAGTGGATATCTTTGAGCTAGGTTTTTTTCCTCACATTTTAGCATCTTCCTTCTCCAAAAGGGAGTTTATGCACTGAAACGCTTCTCAAGGCATGCCTGTATGTCTGTCTTTTTTTTTTTTTAAACCTGAAAGAGAAGTTTAAAAAGCCACCTTGCTGGCTTTTGGACCTGGGCGTCCCGGAGGACGCCAACTTAAACATGAGCCAAGCACCCTTGCTTGGTTAACGGTATCCTGAGCTGCATGAGGAGGCATGTTGCCAGCAGGTGGAGGGCGGTGGTCCTTCCCCTCTACTGGTGAGGCTGCACCTGGAATGCTGTGTCCAGTTCTGGGCACCTCAGTACAAGGGAGACATGGACTTAATGGAGGGAGTCCAGTGAAGGGCCATAAAGATGAGAAAGGGACTGGAGCATCCCTCCTATGAGGAAAGGCTGAGGGAGCTGAGACTGTTCAGCCTGGAGACTGTTCAGCCTGGAGAAGAGACGGCTCAGGAGGGATCTCATCAATCTATATAAATACCTGAAGGGACAGTGGAAAGAGGACAGAGACAGGCTCTTGTCACTGGGCACCACTGAACAGGCCAGAGGCAACAGACACAAACTGGAACACAGGAAACACTTCTTGTTCCTGTGAAGGTAACCAAGCACTGGCACAGGTTGTCCAGAGAAGTTGTAGAGTCTTCTTCCTTGGAGACAGTCAAAGCCATCTGGACATGGTCCCAAAGTCCTGGATGATGACCTCTAACTAGCTCTGCTTCAGCAGAGGTCCCTTCTACCTTCAACCATTCTGTGTGTAGAATGAAGCCTCTAGAGCACAGGACTACAAGCTAGAGTCCTGCTTCTTGTCATCTTAGCTACTGCCACCTCAGACCAGTGGGAGGGCCTTGTTACCCTTAATGGCCTACACAGGGTAAAACCACAACCACTCTCAAAGAAAGCAGGTAGCATCCATATAGATATTTACAGGAAGTTTCATGAAGGATGGCAAAACTCTAAGCGTGTTAAAGGAGTGATTAATGGATGCCAGCCATCACCAACCACTGTCAAGGTTATCCAGGTCACATAGACAGGAAAACAAGTTCGTAACCATTACATTAGTTAAATAAACAAGGTGCAAGTTAAGAAGGGCTGCTGGTTCCTTAACAAATCCAGTGGCTACAGCAGTACTTGAGCTGGGAAAGTGGGGCTTGCAGCAATGTTCTTTTAAGAACGGACATCATTGGCTCTACACCTGATCACTACCATAGTCATAGCAGACACCTTAACTGAAAGAAAAAAAAAATCCCCAAAACTCTGCATTGAAAAAATCCACCCATCAGCAAATTCAATGGATAGGCTTGGTATATCATCAAAATTTAAGTTAAAGCAAATAAAACTATGTCCTGAGGGTATAAATATTCTTTTCTTGCGCAGCCTA
>NW_010136634.1:58061-70269 GCF_000699245.1 Pterocles gutturalis | reverse complement strand
AAAGGCTTTGCAGAAGTCCAGGTAGATGAACAGGTAGGAGAACAGTCAAAATACCTGTGATCCAAAACACGGGAACTCACAACAACTTTGTCTTGTGAATATTGTTTGAGTAACAAGTGCTTTGAGTAGGGTGGTTGCATAGGCTCAAAGCATCTGTTTTCCTAGATTTAGGCTCTCTAATCTATGATACCTATATTAATAGTATTAACTTCACAGGAAAGACTTCGTAATTACTTCTGCAGCGAAAGGAGCTTAGGCAGCTCTTAATGCACAGCCGTTCTCTAAACTGACTTTCCAATACCTAGATTTATCTGTTGTATTTCAAAAGCAGTTTCTAGAGATAGGATGTTAAGGGGCGAGACTTTTCACTTTATCTTTCTTCTAGTTTTCTCCTGTATTCTCATTTTGGTCTCCCTAGATAAGAATGCATTTTAATGTCACATTCTCTTAATTAGCTATTACCATAACTGCAATATTGAGACTCCAATGTGAAATTTCACACCTCCCCAGCAAACCCATTTGACAGTGAGGCAGAAGGTAAGCGTGAGCCTGCACGGCAGCTGCACAAGCACTTCAGACTAAGAACAGTTTTATACAGGTAACAAAATGAATGCAAAAGGTGTTTTTAAGAAAGGGTGACTATTTTCTCTTTTCTTTAGTCATTTTGCTGCAGTTACAACCCAGTCCTTGCAGACCAGGGGAACTCACCACGTCTTCCTCAACTGAAGAAGCTGTTTTCTGCTCATCGCTCTCTGGATTTTCCTCTGCGCTGCTGCCTCAGTCCTCCAAGGTGTACCAGGAACGCCCTGTTTGCTGCAGTTGTACTTTCTAGATGATAAGAGCACTCAGAGGGGCTTCTCAGTTCTCTTGTTCTTCCTCCCTGGGCCTCACTTGCAGAGGGCACAGATACCTACAGGGCGAAGCAAGGTCTGCTCTGACTACCCCATCATACCATGGGTGAAAAACCCGTCTCCCGCACAGCAGTTAAGAAACAATGAAGGAAAGCAAGATCTCTTTCAGCTGGCATAGGCTGATAGTGAAAGCCTTCTGATGGAGCCATATGTTGCTGGTAACGATGCCAATCAAAATGTTAGAGCCCCCTGAAGAGACAAACTAAAACTCTGGTTCCATTAAAAAACAATACAAGACAAACATGAAAAATCTCTTTAGAAGCTGGCATTCGACTGACATCCTGACTTTTTCCAGGCATCATAAACTGAAAAATAAAGGTGGCGTATTTCTTCCAGGACTGATTGTTCTGTTTCTTTCCACCTGAGATTCGTTCTGGCTCATAGCTAGCACAGGACTATAAATGCCAGAGGTAGTCCACTTAGCCTGAACTTTTCTCCACAAAACAAATGGAAGGAGTAGTACTTCTCCTTTAGAGAAGGAGAGACAAAAAAAACTTATCCTAATTTGGTCGGGCTACAGTAGCCCTGAAGGGATAAAATAGAAACTTTCCTGTGGGTAAACCCTAAAGCAAGTCCCAAAGACAACTTCTAACCTGAAGCAGACCCCTGTTTAAATCACTCAGCTGAACGCAATCACAGCACCCAGGGCTTATTTTATGACAGAGCAGGGCTGGGGACATATTTTTGGCTTGATTTCAAGAACAAAATGGTTTTTGTGCCCTCAAGTTGAGTTTAAGAAGTATACTTGTAGTACAATTGAAGAGAAGGAGAGAAAGTTTTTTTGAAAAGGTAAAAGTTTTCAGACTACTTGAAATGGATAGAACATATTCATTTCATTCACAAAAAATGGTTAAATAAGCTGAAAGTGGGAGCCTTTATCCTGCATAGAAGAAATGTTTGGTGTTGGACAACACTTTTATTCTTCACTTTTGTCTGGGCTTATGAACAAGTGCCTTTTTTTAAAAGGGGTGAATACTAAGATCAAAATAAGAATCAGTAAGGGGGAAAGGAATCAGCTATTACAGAAAGTTTGGAGGTCTGGAATCTCATTATGCTAATACCTGAGTGTATTGCAAAAATTAATAAATTTTCATTGCGTTCTTTGTGAGATGAGGAGCTGATAGTATCTCTGTTATATAGCAAAGAACTGAAGCAGAGATCGCAGGGGGGAAAAAAGAAAAAAATACATTTTCACACTGTGGGGGTCCCATTTGATTGATGTAGCACATGATTTTTCAGAGCAGAGTGTTATATAGCACTTAGTACAGTTAAAGCCCAGCCTTTACACACTAGTTTTTCTAAAAAAGGTACATACCACATGATCAATCAGCTCTTGTAAACAGCGTGCTCAAAGCATTCTCATGACAGAGCATGAATTAACAGCTAATAGCACAGGGCTTTGCTTCATTCTTAAAAAAAAAAAAAAAGTTGTAAGAATCTCCCCCCCCAGTTTCTATAACACCTGAAATGATGAAGTACTTGATAAGACAAACCATTGTAAGAACAGATAGAAACTTTTGCAGGTAAAATAGTCTGCATGTGAAATAGCGCTGCGTGGTCTGTTTTCCCTCTTGGCTAGTCTTCGTTTCTTGAGATGTGTCTGATGTTAATGATACAACAGTAGCTAATTAGGGAATAGCCAAGTGTGTACTAGAGAAATCTTACCTTTTTCCCCACTTTTCAACTTAAAACTCATGGCCACTCCCTGCTAATTGCATCGTGTGGATTACCTAAGCACCAATGTAAGCTGCGTGAAAAAGATAAGGCTAAACTGGGAGATGAGTGAAAAGGATCTGACCTTCTTAGTCAAGGTCATTGATAGTGTAATTATTCTGATAAGCTAGGCATAATGATCTCATGTGCTATCAAGACACTCAGGTTATTCAGTTCAGCAAATACACATTGCATTTTCCAGCATACAATCCGTGCACATCCTCACATTCCGTGGATTTTCACTATAGTGTCCCACCAGCTCCAGTGTAAACTACAGCCAAAATAAGAGAACCGAAGAGAAGTGGGCTGCTCTGTACAGCTGGCATGCCTTTGCAGAATCAGATGAAATGAACCCATGTGGGTTTATTGTGGGGCGTAAAGTTCAGAGGGGATTGCTCTCACCTTCCCAACAAACAGTGGGTTGAAAGAAAGCTCAGCCCTCATAATAATCCCTCAATTTGAAAAAGCCTTAATCTTTATTCAGGAGGAAATCACTTATGCATGCGCAGTTGACAGGATGAAATGTAAAGTTTCATTGAACTTCAGGCTGGCTGCACTTTTGTCTTTTTTGTTCCTTAGGATCTACAAATAAATTTCAACGTATCCAGGAAAAACAGTGTTATTCCTATAAAATCAAGGCAAGGATTTTCAGCACGTGACTTAAGACACTTAAGCAACTTAAGGCAAAATATCACAATGCTCACAAGGACCTGTATTTAACACATGACCACCACTGAGGACCGTTCTGTGTGACCGGAAGGAAATTATGTACCCACCGCACCAGGCCGGCTATCCCTATTGAACAGGGCTGGGTGGCCGGGGGAAACACAGCCAGCCAGCACGCCAAAGCCTTCAGAAAGAATCAGCTCATCACACTGTAGCAGAGTGTTTTCCCCTCTGTTACTTTGTATTTATTTCATTATCTTACTGGCAAAGTCTAGAGTTGCTCGTGGTACTTTCAGACATCCACAGAAGATGCATGAAACAGGTAAGTTGATGGACAGACATTTACACTGTGGAGGATAACAGGCAACATGCCTCCTTGTTCCAGCATAGCTCCTAAATCATATTTTTCTTCTGTTACAGTCGTTTTTGCTCTTCGTAAAACCACTGAGGCTGTTTTAACAGTTGAGACTACACAGCTCACAGACAACACTGGAGCGACATTTCTATCTTTTTCCCAAATCTAGTTCATCGTGAGTCTGAGGCAAGAGAAGTCCAACAAGCACTGCAAAAAAATGAGATTTGGGAAAATAATCTCAATGACCATTTAATTTTCCCTTAACTGCAGTTTCAAAAGACGAAATGGAATACATGTTTTTTTTCCTCTGTGACCCAGCCACTCTAATCCTTGCGTACAGTCTCTCAGCTATTCTTTCCAAGCCTAGGATATTTGTTCTTTGACTCCGAAATAAAATATTCTCTCATCTGATTCCACACAGGTACACCCTTTCTTCTTGATTTCAGGTCAAGGAAGGTGCTAACTACACTCTACACAATAGAAGTCTGAATTGCTCTGTAGGGTGGTAGGAAAGTTAATGTATTCAAGTCTCTGCAAACCTCCTTCTTCCTTAATCCTCCTTTCTGGGTTGGCAAATCTTCTTTTCCTTGTGATGCTACCTCTCCTGTAGAATGTGTATCTTTAATTACATTTTGCTATACATAATCCAAGCCATCCAATGTCACATATGTGACAACACAGAAAATGACTTCGTAGCTAGGATGGCAGGGAGGCTGAAGGAAGGCTGGTGGGAATACAAAGAAATACTGTGTGTTGTTCCCTGCATTCTGAAAGATTCAAGGGTTGTAGGTAAAAACAAACCCAAAAATCTGAAATGTTTCAGATTTCTCTAGTTTCATACGGTTGTGTTAACTTGATAATGAAAAAAAAGCAACAAAGACAACTTTGAATTTACTGTGAAACCTGACTTAAAATTCTACTCACTCTCTCTCGAGATTACCACAAATCATTTTTTTCCTGCTTTACTTCTAAGGCAGAAATCTTTCCTGAAAAAGAAATGCCTTTTGCTATGTCTCTGTACAGCGTATTTCACAGGGTCCACAGCAGCTGGGATCTCTCAGTGCTATGAAAAAAAAAATCAGTGAAAAACTATTGCTTCAAGAGGAAAAACACACTCTGCAGGCTTTCATGCAGCAGTCATCCACCAGGACTAATTTGAATAAATGAGAAAACAAATGGCTTCTGGGGGCTGCAGTAGTAATCAAGGGAATTGCCCGGGTAGGGAATCCAAACCAGCGATGTATGCTGCGTGATGGACCACCACCCACACGGCCCGAAGATATTGAAAGTTGCTTTTACAGCTGTTAAGATGATGAAAGGCTGCTGTCCCAGGTGAGGTAACATTTCTGAAGTATCACTGGGGAACAAGCAGCGTCTGGATTTACCTTGTCATTTGGCTCGTGCTATATCCTCCTCTGAGCAAGTCCAGAGTGCTTTGATTTTTTTGAGACTATACCTTCCTCTGCCTTGCAATAATTACATAATCGCTATACACAGTCATCTAAGCATCACCCCCTTTGGAGGTGTTGTGAGTTGGACAGGCAGAAAAATCAAGATATTCCTAATAAACTAATAATTTTCAAAACTGTTAGCGAAATAATTTGAAAAGCAGATCTGTGTTACAAGTACATTAGCAATGCCAGGCATTCACAGAGCTGCCTTGGCTCCTATGTGCCATTCAAACATTTGAGGAGAGGTGCCTTAAATATGGTCCTCCTGTTATACTGTCTGTTGCCATATTTCTGCCCTAGACAATCAACCAAGAAATTTCCTTTTTCTGCCTGTTTGATAAATTAGACTCTGCTCACATTCACCTGTTCCGTATGGTCATTAGTTGAGTTATATTCCATATGCAGGATAATAAGATGGATTTATTGTAGACATCCCACAATTCCAGATGTGGCTGCATAGGCATGGGTTGAACAAGTCAATTCCCCTCTCTGTCCCCGCTTCATTCCCGTGTCAGATATCGCTTCTGAGTAGCCAAGTAATATGCCAATGCAGTCTGACAGAGGGCACAGAAGAATGCACACCATAAATGCCAAATTAATAAAACCGGTGGTTTTCTCTGATGAAAAAACCTGTAAGCTTATTTTCAGCTATGGGGAAGCAAATACAGCACAAATGAACAATGGGTATGGATGGAAAGATTACAAATTTCTCAGTTCAAAACCAATTATCTTAATTAGACAAGTCTTTCTTCTCTCTCCATCTTTTTTTTCCCTGCAATTATTTTGCTCAACAATGAATAATGCGCTCTGCCTGCTACAGAGCAATGAAAAGAACAGCTGTATATCTGTGTTTCCACAGCAATCAAAGAAAAAGGCAAAAGGCATATAGTCTTTTTTATTTTTCTTTTACAATCATGCACTTCTGATATGAGTGGTGGGTTTTAGGCATTTAGCCCAGTAGATGTCAAGAATGCTACAGTGATTAAATATTATCTTGTCACATCTGCTTACAAACAATATATAACTCTCAAAAAATCTAGGTCATGCTAGTTTATTAGCCACCCATCTACACTGGCAAGATACAGTAACTTATGTAAGAGTAAGACCCACGCTGGAGATATAAAGTCAAGGAGAGATGTGGGAGTTGTTAATGATAGGTCTGAGAGGAAATCTTGGATTTGCAAATAGAGCTCCCCCTGGTCAAGTGCAGAGTCCCAGCTGGCATGCGAGTGGGGCTTTATAAAAGAGAATGCAAGGCAGGAGGGGGAGACCAAATCACACTGAGAGGATTAAGCAAATGATGATCCTGTTATAAGTGGCATGCAGCCATGTCATGGCTTATGGTACTCTCCAGAAAAATTAAGAGAGCAAGACACATTTCTGATAAGAGACAAGAGTGTGGGAACTCTAGGTTAGGGTCTTTCATATAGACAGTTTCTTCAAAACTTTTTCTGTGGAGCAGATACAAGAGGATTTTCTCTATGCGGTTGAGAGATATTGACAAGACAATACAAAACCCAATTATTGTCTGATCCTGATGAATATAACGTGTTGAATAACACACACCATTATAAAATTTAATTTGGTGGGAATGGGAGCTGGAAATATACTCCCCATGACAAGTGATGTCCATGCATTAATGAGCTGTCTGCGTGCTTTAGATTCCCCCGCCAGTCATGGTGCTCTGTGAACAGCGAATGCAAGTATTATAGAAACATCAGCTTCACAGGGTTTACAAGTTTTGGGAGGGGGTTATTACTTTTTTTTGCGCATTCAAGGAGGTGAGCTGGCAGTTGTTGCAGTGAAAATAAGAGGACTCCAGGACTGATGAGTTTGAAGTGTCTCTGGTCTGTATTTCCAGCTGTCAATATAGAAACACTTAGAAGAGACAGAGTATAGCAGGGAGAAGGTTATCATGTTTCCTATGTCTTTTCCCAGATTTACCAAGAAAATGTTGGATGACTCCTTGTTTTCTGCGATCTAGATACCCCCAGACAGGTGAAGCTCTCCTTGCCAGTGCCTCCCTGGGAACAGACTTCTGGAACAAGATGCCAGCTAGAAATCAATGTAGCATCCTTACATCAGTTTATGAGTCCAATCTTTGTATGTTTATCATTAAACCCAACCTCTAAGTTAAATTTTTACCTCCTATTTGCCAAAGCCTCTTGCAGTCCTCCCTCAGCTTAGGCTACGATGTGACATATTTGGGAAGGTGGACTTCTGTGCCTGAACACCCTGGGTCTGCGTGGAGGGAGGGCACAGGCTGGAGCCAAGGGTTACAAGCTATGCCTTCTTGTTTAGTTGTATAGCACCCTGCACCTGTTTTGGATTTTCAGGTTCTTTCCATAGAAAAGTATTAACGAACAAAAAGAAATACAGCAGAAAGCAGAATAACTGCTTTGGAACGGGTAAATTAATAGTTTTTACAAGAGTTAAGGGAACCAGAATTTGCCTACTTAGTTTTTAGGCAGTAATTTGACTGAGGGTCACTCTCTGGATAAGCACAACACCCGGAAATCTTTGCCAACAATACATATTTAAGTAGAAGAGGCTGACACAGATCCAGCTGATACAGCTGTATGCTTGAGGATTTTTCCTCCATTTTACTTGAGGGGGTTTGTCTTTGCTATTTTGTGATTTTTCACCTCCAGTTGCCAGTTTTAGAGATTGGGAGGTTTTAACATGATGAGGGCTCTAGGGAAATAAGCAATACAATTGCTTATGCCATTTCTGTTGGGACTGCTTCTGTGTTTTTACTCTAATCCTGGTGTTTTGGCCATGTAAATAGAGATTATGTGAAAGAATACGAAAGAATTGTAATAGAATAATTGTAAAAGAATACAGAATTTCCTCCTTGTTGTGAGCACAGACAAGCAGAACCTCGTCTGGAAATCTTAGGTAGCTGCAGTTCTGCACCATGCATGTTACAGAATTAAAGAATGGTTAGGGCTTGAGAGGACTTTAAAGATCACCCAGTTCCACCCCCCTGCCATGGGCAGGGACACCTCCCACTAGCCCAGGTTGCTCAAAGCCTCATCCAGCCTGGCCTTGAACCCCTCCAGGGATGGGGCATCCACAGTTCCTCTGGGCAACCTGGGCCAGCAGCACCCCTCACCAGTATTTAGTAAAAACATACTGGAAGACAAAAACCCAATCATCCACTTAAGGGAAAGGGCATGTGAAAGGAAGACACACACCTGAAATGGGAAGGGGAAAAGGAGGACAGAGCAGAAAACAACCAGCAGTGGACAGAAGTTGGAGAAAGGAAAAGATGCGTAATGAGTTATTGCTTACTGATAGAGGTAAGGGTGATGATTAAACCCTGTTTAATAGAATGAGCATAAAAGAAGAAACAGGAAAAACCAAGTCCACTGATAAATGAGGGGGATAATCAAATTAGCAAGAATTTTATAATGGCAGGGTTAATGAACTGTTATATCAGTCACCCAGAAGAGAAAAAGAGGGGAAGAGGTGTGAGTAATTATGCATCGACAAAGACCTAGAAAATAGGGAACAAACAGTTGACTGAAATAATGGAATAATATAGTGGGATTTTTAGGAGGAGATTTTAGTTAAGAGATGGGAATAATAAAGGTGTGTTGAAATCTCCATCTCCATCATTGTTCAAATTCAAGCTACAAAGCATTCAGGAAAGCTAAGAAAAATTGGTGCAGCGAGAGGGCCTGATTCAGAGGTTGGTGGCGACAATAGCATCCACTGGCAGTGAGACTGTGTCTCCTTGCCTTTGGCAGGTTTGGATTCAGACCCAAGCAGGTCATGCGGGTACTCAGTCCGGCAAGCAGGAGACAGCTCTGGACTCTGTCCAAAAAAAGCACTTCAACGGGCGATATACCTTCAGGTACAAAACTTGCTTTCTTATCCACCACGTGACTCTGAAGTTGCTCCCATTTAAGCATGTGCTTTGCTCAGCCTGGGCCTGATTTCTCTGCAGTTTCCAGGACTGACTCCATCTGAATTTGATGTTTCTGTCTTCCCAAGCTTTGCAGTCCAAGCTTGCTGGTAGCTGATGCACAGAAGATGCCACGCCCTGCAATAAGCCTTTCCCAAAAGGGAAGGGGTGAACTAGATCCGTAAATACGTTGTTATGAGAGAAGAAGTCAAAATTAGGGTTGTTTTGCAGAGGATTTATCCTTCCCTTTCCTCCCCCTGCATGTCCATAGCAGGAGCTATCAGCTTCTGATCAAGGTAAAAATTTGTAAAAAAAGTAGTAAGTGACTGGTAATTGGTTCTTTCAGTAACACTCTGCAGAAGAGCTGAGGTTCTTGACACACATTGTAAGTGAACACCAAAACTGCAGCTCCTGTGGACGTAGATTTATACCTATGCTACAAAGCAAATACGTCGATGCTGTTTTCAGTGATTTTCACACAAGAGGATTTCTGCATTCAAATTACAAATGCGCAGAAGAGAGGAGAGTGGGAACTACAAGACTGCTTTCTAGCTTGATACTTATTTTATATGTGGAATTGACAGACAGAATTGTGATTGCTAATTAGGAAGGGGACAATTCCTTAGCTAGGAAGACATTTCTATTCAAATTCATGTATTTTCACATTAAAAAAGGATTATAAAATTATTAACCTTTTAATGTTCCAGATAGCAATCATATTTCCTAGCATCTCAACATTTAAAAGAATTTTATTCACTGTCTGGAAAGTTATTTGTATTAATAGTTTTTCTTTTATAAACTGAACATGACAGTCATACATTCTGCTGTTGGCAAGAGGCAACTCAAACCGTTACCCTCACGGTCCTTCTAATCCAGTCGTGTGTTTACAGAGCAGAAAGGGCACGTAGGTAGCTCGTGTCCCCAGCAGGGTAAGGCTGCTAGAACTGGCGGGTGTTTTGTCTATGGATTTTGGCTTTTCCTAAAATGTGGATTTTCCTGTAATGCATTACAGCTGTTCTTGGTAGGAAGCCTGCAGGGAGTTCCCGGTGGGAGCGGAGCTGGAGCTAGCTGTGAACATTGCCATGGATGCCGTGCGGCTGGTGGCCAGCACATCCCTTCCCTCTGCCTGCCACCACCCTCTCCATCACAAGGGCAGCTGGAGACAAAACAGCTTTTCTCCAACAGATATGCTCTACTGGCTGGACTATGTGATTTCTCTTTGCTGCACAAGATTATCTGGAAGGTCCTGCATTCACGCCTGGACATCTCTGGCTCTGTCACTGCTCTGTTACCTGCCCCCCGATATATCCTCAGTGGTGAGGGATAACGCACATAAAACAGTAAAATAATGCCCCAGTCCTGCAAGTGCGACTTCATTCTTTCCCCCTCCTCTTTAATTTTAGTTTTCAACTACTTTAAAGGAACTTTAGTAATTAGGACCATTAAGGACACATACTAGGTTTTCCACTAGACTTGGAGGGATATTTTAGTCCATGCTTACTGGGCTCAGGAAAAAAACCCACAAGCCTGACACTCCCATTCAAGAGACAGTCACGCTGAAAAGCAGGAAAACTCTAGTGGTTTTATCAAATGCTGGAAGGTTTTCTGAGCAGTGGGATGCTTGTAGAAAGAGATTTCATCCTACCAAAAGTCTCGGGTTAGTTTAATGTCAGCTTCATGTGAAGTATGAGCTTCCTGGGATCTGGCAAGTGGATAAAAATTATACAGAGTGCTATATTTGAGTCTTTTTAGAAAATCATCTAACGATTTCACTGTTTGTGTTTAAAATGTTACAAAGCGCAAACTCATTTCTTGTCAGACTAAGAGAAATGGGCTCATTTTAGCCTGTAGTATTTCAAATGAATGACTGCTCTTCAAAACCCGATCATCTGAGGAGCTATTCCTTCCAGCCCAACATGAGTTTTATTTTTCAAACAGTCTCCTGATAAAATGATTGTATTGTTTCTCTGTATGAAATACTAATTCATCTCAACTGACCTGTCTTCTTTGTCTGTCAGAAGTGCTGTCAAATAGAATTTCCAAAACTACTTTCCTTATTAGAGGGGAGAAAAAAGAGCTTTCACTGACACATGCTATCATTGTTACCTGAGCCGAAAGCAAAGAATCACCAGACATTTTTAAAATAAAATTTAAAGAATATTTATGTATTAGTCTCCTGCCAGTATGATTTATAATCCACTCAAGTAAATTTCTAAAATTACTTATAGATAATTACCTATCCAAATTCAATCCAACTTCTTACTTGAAGTCTTATTTTTACTTGTAACTTTTGTTGTATGCCCTGTTTGATGGTACGGCGCTGTTAAACTCGTCGGCCCATTCCTGGACTCCAGGCTCATCAGGTGAGACACACAGACAGCATGGCAATACGAGTGAGACAGACACATCGCATCCATTCATAAAAGCCATTCATTAAAAATTCTGATGTTTTTCTCTCAGCGATACAGGTCACAGCTTGTTCCAACACACTGTGAAGACTGAATAGGGAAGCATAAGTATTGATGAAATAAATTTCTAATAGTTAATTTCAAGGTCAAGGTTTTCAAACGTATGATGGGTGCATCCACTACAACTCCCACCTGTGTTTTTGAAAGTCCCTATGTCCAGGCATCCCTCCTTGGCCCAATTCCAAAATATTTGAGCCCTCCTGCTTTGTACCACATGCAGTATATTCAAGCACCAGATTTTCTCTTTCTCCTTGGATGCAGAGAAAACAAAAGCTTAAGCAATATTCCTAATACAGAATAAGACAGTATGTACTATACATCTAGTTTTCCATCTCCCTTATGATAATAATTCTTAGGCAGATAATTTTGGTAATCATGGCTGGGCATTTTATGATTTCAGAATATTTTGAAGGAGTCCTACATGCTACACAGAGTATGGAATACAAAGGCAAGACCTCTGTGGAGAGACGCTAATAAGACAGCGCGTGTAAAATGTTCATCTAGAGACTGTATTGATCACAGAAGATCACCTTAATCATAGATGAAAGAACGCCAATACTAGTTAAGTACAAAGAATGACTAGTAGGGGGTGGGGGGGCATGCTTGTGTATATATATATATATATTGCATAAATGTATAAATTAAAGAGGTCTGGAAATTTTACATTAGGAAGAAGATAATTGCAGAACAGTGGTACCAAGCATTCCCAAAAGAAGGGCGGTACTGGGATATTG
>NW_010136634.1:34856-58028 GCF_000699245.1 Pterocles gutturalis | reverse complement strand
GAGAAAAAGCAGAGCTGTGATAATAACATAACAAAATAAACTGAACCAGCAGTGAAATGAAGCTACAAGCCAAGATGAGGACACATGCTCTTGTTTACAAGTCTTGCATAAGAGCAGCCGGGATTAATGTATAATACAAGATCTGTTCTGCTGCTGCCTTGCTACAAGTCTGAACTAGACTTGGCAAAATGATGAAAATATTACTTGGCAAAGGTTTCAAGTAACTCAAAAAGCTGTCTTGGCTTCAATACAAACAATGGAACGTGGTAATTTTTAAATCCCTAGGAAAGAAATATTCTGGGAAGAAAATTCTTTTACTTGGAAGCTTTTTTTATTTAAATAAAGAAAACATTCTCTTCCAAAAATATTAGAAGACACAATAATAAGGAGCTGGAAACTGAAAGAAAAGTCGTTATAGTTGTAAGTAATTCATTTCATAACAACGTCAAAGTGGCACCAAGATTTGATCTTTGTAGCGTCAGTATTGGAGAACAGGAGGGTTGCAGAGATTCAGGCAGGGGAGAGAGCCCTTCTGCTCTAGATGGGGAACACACCAGGAGGATAAGAGGGCTTCTGACCATGCCAGCTGAAGTGGGTGCTGCTTGCTTGGAAGGCCAGGGTTGCCGTACAGAAACATTACCAGACAACCTCTATTTTGTTCTTTCCCCCAAGCACCTGTCTCACCCACTCCCCAGCCACAGGTTTAGCGTGCATGGTGGCCTGCTTTCCCTCGCCTGCTCTCATTAACTAGATCTGCGGTTCGTGCTTGCATCTCTCGCTTAGCGTGGTTGCTGTCACCAACAATATATTCCCTTTGATTCCTTTCCTCACTTTCTTCCCTCCATGGCCCTCCAGAAGACATCGGAAAATTTGCATTTCTGTCTCAACAGTGCACGGCTCAGGAGCAGCAAAGAGAACTCATGACACACGCAGCTGGGAACCGCATCACAGACACGGCTGATTTGACATATAAGCAGGCGTGCCCTACACAGCTCCTTTGGCAAAGGGCAGCTCCCCCATCAGCCAGGCTCCTCTGGTGATGACAGCCACTCCAGTAGGATTTTCAAAGCAATCCCTGCACACCTTTTGCAAAATCGTAAAAATCAGTACTCCTCCACTCCACCTCTTTCCCATCCCCCAGTAGAGAGATTTACAAGGAAATGTCTTTTTAAAAAAAAAAAAAAAAAAAAGCATTCAAACAGATGAAAAGCTCTGGAAATGTTAATGTATCTGCATCACACATGCTATCGTACACTTTACGTCAGCAGTGGTTTGAGGCACACCGATGTTATTCTACACAAGATGCTTTTTACTTGGAAAACTGGTCTTCAAAGTCTCTTTGGGGTTCTTTATTTTTTCAGGAGAAAATACGTGGGTTTGTTTCCACATGTGGTTTTAGAATGCTGCATGAGTGAGTGTTTTATCTCGATACATGATTTGCTTTGGAAGGCTTTCCAGCCTTCGCTGGCTGCGTCCAAGGGTCTCAGTCTGCCAACACAAGGCTAAAGCAACCAAAGCATTTAGTCACCACAGGACAACCGTAGGTGTGCCTAAAACAAAGCTTGTGCTTCAGGTTTTTTGTGCCTAAGCTGGTGACAGAGCACCTCTGAAGATTAAAGCCACAATTTCAATGTTCAGTCTCTAACAGATATTACTTCTTAGACTACTCAGTAAAATAACAGAGTTAACCACTTTGTTCCTCCAGCGTTTGCTGATGACTTTTAAAAATAAAGATTACTAGAGTGATGTCATTGTACTTCTCAGACTCGTAGTAATATGATTGATTGCTTGCCATCAGAAAAGAGCAATAAGTCACAAATGGCATGCCAATGTGGGAAACGCAGTGGCTTTACAGTGAGGGGATTGAATCTGATGTGTGACCATCTTTGCCATTCAGAAGGAATTTATAGCAGGTGCCACTCAGATTAGAAATACAACCTTATAAGAAACAAACAAAACACGTAGTGAATACAACCTTAAGTTCACATGCAGACAGCCAGCATTCAAAATGTAAGAGTCCAGCTCAGACCGTGTAGATAAATACAGTTGAGTTCAGTGCAAGAATAAAATGTAATTATAGCAACATGCACAGACCCCCCAAGAACTGCAAAAAGAGAGTTTCCTTCTGATCACAAACAATTAGCAGCTGGCTGACATCCCACAGCAGGAAGACCAGCATCCTTTTTTACATTTTATTCTAATGAGTGCAACTGTGGAAATACAATTATTATTTTGGTAGGCCCAGGTCCAAGAGAGCACTTATGGAATTTTAACCCCAACATAAAGCAGAGGCAAATAGGTTAAGTAAGATTAAAGTGTGATTACTTGTTCACAGCCACGGTTCAAGAAAGCGTTTGTGCGTGCAAAAAGCACTACGCTGAGTAGGTCCTGGAGATATCCAGCCCTGGTTTTCCCCTGGGAAGGGTGAAGGAGGAGGGACAGCACCTGGCAAAGCTTCCCCAGGACCCTGCAGCCTCTTGGGAGAGGCTGGAGCAGAAACAGGCTAAACCAGGACTGGCCAAAGCAGCAAGCAGCACCATTACTACTTTCTTTTGCCTCTCCCTTTGATTGCTCTGAAAAGTCCAGCTCGGTCACACTGACAACATTTTCAGTACCTCAAGCAGTTGTAGCTCAGGCTACACAGATTTTATGTCTTTCTCTCATGCATCCTTTGGAGCCCTTGCAGCAACACAAAGAAATGACCAAGAAAATAAATTTGTGTGTTTACACTTTAGATATGCGGTGTATATATTGTTCTCAACAGGAAACGTGGTGGGAAGCAAGTGAGAAATGCAAGCGAAGGCACCCACTATGTAAAATCTCCCAGTGTCTGGGGGGTTTTGTAGTGAAAGGCTGTTTGCTCAGCAAAGCTTAGTTTTCCCTTCTGTGTGCCAGTATCTCCTGGAGTTTAGCAGCTACCTGCAAGATCTTCAAAAATTATCTTTGCTATAATAGCTCTTCCTTCTAAGCTGTGCTACAGCTTTCTTATTTTTTTCCCTGAAATTGTAATCCTTCATATCCAGTTTGTTTTCACTTACTGTGTGGCTGCCTTTGCCTGACCATTGGCTCTAGCTGAAACAATACTAAAAAAAGCTGTGCCTGTTAACACCTTATGCTTTCTTTTTCATTTTTTATCCTTACATCCTTTTGTAAGTGCATTATTATATTTTTACATGACTTTGAGAGTCCTTCATTTTGACCTTGGAAAATTCTTTACAATAAAAAAAATATTTTATGCAAGGAAGAAACAAAATTAATGCAAACGGAGGGAAAGTCTTAAACAAAGGATGTCTTGCTACTTCAGCCTTCTTATACAGCTCTGCTGTACTACTCAGTCTTTCATCTGCTTTATGAGCACTCATTACTACTTTGGACCAGTTTAGAGAGTTGCTGCCCAATTACTTCATTGCAACATCCCAGCTAAGCAGCTTTTCCAGACTGTGGCTTTGAGTCCACTTAGAAAAGTTAGCCAGGTTATTCTGAAATGCCTTCTGGTGATTTAAATTCATTTGGCTGACTGCCTGCTAAGAGCCCATCAGGACATGCTGCTTTTAGGAAGGCTGGTGGAACAGACTGGCAGAACAAACTTAAGTTTAGCTACATTGTCACAGAAAGACAAGTAAAATTCCTTTTGTGAAACCACCAACATTCCCATCCAGAGATCCACCCTGAAAACGCTTTCTACTGCCATCTTTGCTCCTTTTGTCATCCAGGACTCTCTGTTCTATATGTTGTCGGATATATGTTTGTCACACAGTGTTTGAAAGAGTTTTTGTTGGGTTTTCTTTCTCTTAGGCCAAAGAATCATAGTAAATACCCTATACAGTTATGCCTAGGTCAAAGCAATATCTCCTAATGTAATTACAAGTTCAGAAAAGCCTGAGGCACACATGCAGGTCCGTAACACAGTATCCATCACCACAATAACTAATTTAGAGCTGCCTATTGATTCTACCTTTTTTCCATTAAAATACAGTGAAACATCTGTATTCCATAGGCCTGCTCTGGGCTGGTGCCTTCTGCACTACTGGGACACAAGCAGAAGGTCACACCTGTGGAGTCCTAAGTACTCTGTGTGCACTCCTTATGGCTCCTGTAACCTGGAGGCAAGCCAGATTTTAAAATACACACACTGAAGTATTACTTCCTGCAGATCCAATATTACTTATACCTTAAAGAAATAGTATATCAGGCAGGCTCAAGCTCCGCATTGATAAGAAAAATCAACTCAGACAAGTTTCGTGGCTGAAGTGTTGTGACATTGTGTCATCTTTTTTTTTTTTTTTCAAACTATCTGATTCATAATCCTTAATCCTAAAAACCATCATGTTATCTTATCTTTTTGCCCAAGACTTGAATGGTATGTGCTGTTGTGTGCTCTGAAAAGGTTAAATTGCCATTTTTAAGTCAGTGATGTAGGAGCCCTTATATTCTTATCACCTTGAGAATGGCTGAAGGTGCACAGAAGCCTTGGCACACCTTCCCCTATCCTTGCGGCATTTTACAACAAATGTTCTTCACACAGAAAGAGCCAAAGTCACATACTGTAACTGTTTAAAGGTTATGACAAGGTGTGCCAAAAATTTGGTGTTTCTCCAAGCAATCCAGCCCAGCCCAAAGGTATTACTTAACACACCCAGCACTCTATAAGACCATTGTGGGGAGGTTACAACGGGTTAAAGAAGACCTTGTGCAAAGCCCCTGTATAGAGGCAAGTTTATCTCGGGGAAAAACCTGATTCATCCCCCTAAAAGCAGGATTTGTCCTGGAATCAAAACCACAACAGCACAAATTCTCGCCTGCCTGCCCCACTGACCAAGAGAGGCTTTACCTGCTGTTTGCAGTACAGACCAACGTCACCTGCACTTTTCCTGCCAACAAACTTATCAGCCCAGCTTTGATATTTATTGCTGGTGATGTAGACAGTATGAACACCTCAAACCAATTTTTGTGTCTCAAACTCAATTTGCAGCACGGGCTGCAAAGCTCACACAAACCAAACCATTTCTTCCCTATGTCAAACTGAGCTCCCACTGGATTTCTGGCATTTTCTTTCCTCTGTGTCATAGAAGTAATGGGGTGTATCTTGCGCGCAGATTACTTGTGAAGGTTCTCAGCTCTGTCAGAGCCCCAGTCTCTCCTTCACTTGGTTAAAGTCCCCTTGAGCCCCACTTGGGGAACAGCAGAGGAAGCCCTGTTCCAAGCTGAGTTATCATCCTCATAGAATCTTCAAAAGGACAAGGGAAAGGGATCCCACTCAGAGCCCGCGTTCAGAAGCTCCCGTGTATGCTCTCCAAAGTGATTGCTCTGGGTGATGCTTTGAAATACAAGGGTGATGACGAGGTAGCAGAGCCTTGTGAAGGGAAATTTCTGCTCTCACCATTGTCATGGTTTAACCCCAGCCAGCAGCACACAGCTGCTCACTCACTCCCCCAGTGGGATTGGGGAGGGACTCAGAAGGGTAAAAGTGAAAACTCATGGGTTGACATGAGGACAGTTTAATAGGGAAAGCAAAAGCAACACATGTAAGCAAAGCAAAACAAGGAATACACTCACTGCTTCCCATTGGCAGGCAGGTGTTCAGCCATCTCCAGGAAAGCAGGGCTCCATCACACTTAGCAGTTACTTGGCAAGACAAATGCCTCAACTGTCAACATTCCTCCCCTTCCTTCTTCTTCCTCCAGCTTTGTATGCTGAGCATGACATCTTATGGTCAGGAATACCCCTTTGGTCAGTGGGGTCAGCTGTCCCAGTGTGTCCCCTCCCAGCTCCCTGTGCACCCCCAGCCCATTTGCTGGCGGGTGGGGTGAGAAGCAGAACAGCCCTTGGCTCTGTGTGAGCACTGCTCAGCAGCCACTAAAACATCCCCACGTTATCAGCGCTGTTTCCAGCACAGATCCAAACCATAGCCCCTTACAGGCTACTGTGAAGAAAATTAACTCTAGCTCAGCCAAAACCAGCACAACCTTTGGTGGCCATTATGGTCTAGAGATCACAGGTTTAATTTAAACTACAAATATGACCGACTGCAGGCTGAGCTGAAGCACCTATGGCGATTTGGTAAGATTTCTCTCTCCCCTAAGTATTACTCAGCAAAATCTGCAGAATAATTTGGGCCTTACTCTGAAAGTTACTGGAAGAAATATATGCAGTACTTCTCTTCACATTTTTATGTATTTCAGTTGCTTTTCTTTTTGCTAAGAAAATGTTTTACTCTTAGTACACATACTGATGACTAAAAAAAATAAATCTCAGTTCTCAGATTCTTAAAAAAACCTCATATTGATCAAAGGGTGACAAATATTGTAAGAAGGATTCATTTTAAATTATGCAGCATAGAACCAACTTGGAAATTTCAAAGCGCATCATGAGATGCTTTGAAAATGTTTCAATCAACCTTCACACAGCTCAAAAATCCCTCCGTTCTGATTTTGCATAAAGAAGCCTGCCCTGTCCCTACTGATGCTGCAAGGACTACCAACAAGGTGTTAATGAGGATTTGTGTGTGCGTGTGTGAGTATGGACATATCTCTTAACAAAGAATTTGGCTCATCTGACAAGGTCACTTCTATATAGGCAGCCAAACATCTGTCAGCCTGTAATGACTTCTTCAGATCAATAATGACATGGCCAGATTTGAAACTAGCAACCTGGAGGCAAAAGGCTTTGTACCCTGCTACTAATCTCCTGAGCTTTCCAGTCTCCTCTGAGGTGCCGCTTTCTAATGAATACATACTACATTCAAAATGACAAATGGCTTCAATTTAAAAAAAAAAAAAAGATCTTTGGGCAAACATTCCCATTGCTGAATGAACGACCCAACAGTATTACTCATTTATTCTTTTAGGCCACTGGAGTTAATATGTCAGTTCTGTAAATTAAATGTTTCTGTGTGAATCACGAAGAAAGATGCCTGGGAGCCACATCGCCTTGGGACGCAAGCCGTTCCTCCTGCGCTCACGATAAGAAGGGCTGATGAGGGGCAGGATCTGGAGAGGTGCACCTCCAAGAGCACCGTTGGTATTTATAGAATTGAAGCCCTAACTCTCTTAAGGCTTTATAATTGTTACAGGTGCCACTTACAGAAGAGAGCAAGGATTGTGGATGCTGCAGCAGTGCAACTGGGTGAACTCTGTTACCATGAGAGGGAAAGCTTACTGTTTCTCTCATTACTGTAGAAATTAGGTAGAAAGACCAGCCACTGCAAAACAGAGCTTTTAACAAGGAATTTTGCTTCTTTAAGCCTCACCCAGATTATTTTCCATACTGTTGCCTGCAACACAAACACATTCTTTCAGCCTTGGCTGCTGGCAGCAGATGGAAAGCTAACCCAGGACCTAAGTGCAAAATAGCCCACTTTGTGACCCCCCACAGACCTTCTGACCGCATTGATGGTGCGCTTTTCAAAGCTAAGCCTTTAATTCGGATATTCAGGGTTCAATTCTGACATTCCTCCTCTAGCCTGTGGTCAAGTGAAAGCTGTGCAGATCATAATATTCCTCACAGAAGTACACGTCGAGAAGTCCCGAGCCCACATGAGTCACAAAGCAGTAACTTCAAGAGGTGAAAAGGAGAGATACGAAAAAAGATTTATAAATCCTTGCCTTGATTTTAAGCAAAATATTTTAGAGGCTTATCATTGTGATAGGGCAACAAGAAATGCAGTGAAGTTTACTGGCTCACATAACTTGATTAAGCTTAAGCTTTGCTGCTTAAGTACTCTTGAGGGAGCTGAACATTTACAGCAGCAGTGGAGCTTTTTTGCCTGAGCTTTCACTGCTGAGGCTTGCGGAGGATTTGCACCCACCCTGCAGCCCCCAGATCCTCTGAGCTAGTCAGGCTGTGATCAGGTATCCCAGCAGCAGCCCCACCAATTTACACCCCGGGATGCCACAGGAGGAGCCGACACTCAGCCGGCGCTGCCCCGAGCTCTGTTGAGCAAAGAGGTCCTCAGCTTGCTCTCTGTGTTACAGCTGCCCCGGGACTGCTCTGTCAGGTCACCATTTGAATCTCTGATGGTTTGCACCCGATTGCCTGTGCATGATATTTCAGCAGCATCTTAAACTTACCACTAGAGGCAAACTGGCATGAAGCATTACCATCAGAGCAATTCTAAAACAGTTCGGAACTTCTTCTACTGGCACAAACGGGACAAGGCAGAAGACCGTGGGAAATTAGACCAGAAGTTTTTAAAGGGCTAGAAGCTGATCCAGAGGGTTATGTTGTCTGTGAACAGAGGGCTCACAGGCAAGAAATCGCATCACAGCTTCGGAACCTCTTCTGTTCATGACATTGCTGTGAAATATGAACTTGCCCTTCCTTTCTCCAAACTGTTGGGAGAGGTTTTTTTATGACTTGACCTCACTGAAATGTCATCTAGATGGTTGGGTCCAGCAATTTCCATTTCTCTCTCTTTTTTTTTTTTTCAAGTTCAGGCATTGCCAAATCTGTACTCAGCTCTTTAAAAAGCCTTCAGAGATTATCATCTTCAGTTTGCACAGGTGAGTTTTTTACCTAATGAGCTCCATCAGAAACCAATTTGTAGTTTCATAGGGGAATACTAAAAGGACATAAAGATTATTCTTGTTGTCAATTGAGTAATCAAAAAAAGCCCTATACAGCTGAACTGTTGCCATTCTGTCTCCTGTCTATGCATGTTTCTGTGGGAGCCCAGAGTATAAAACTGCACTGGCAGTTCAAATGAGATCCTGATCAACTGGAATCCTCTAGACCATCCCACCTGACTACACTCTAAGTCCAGGAAAATTAAGATTTACAGACCTTGTTCATTAGCAATGATGCCACTATTAAAGAGATTGTATAAGGGAGGCAGCATTTATGCAAGCTGAAATCTATGATGACACAAAATCACATGTTACCACAGCATATTCTCAATGATTAGGCAGTACTATACAGTGTCTATAAATATAAAATAACCTACTCAACGTTCAAAAGAAAAGCTGTAGCTATCACAAAATCAAATGACAAAAGTTGTTAGTGCTACAAAGCAGCGAGCTAATAGTAAAAGATCATGCACCATAGTCCTGTCTTAAGTGTATCATGCTCCATGGCTTGAAACTGCAGCAAAGTCAGATCCACAATAAAGTTTTCCATTAATGATCTAAGATGCAACACAGCTGGGGAATAGCTGGTGGGGCTTTTGGCTAAACTCTTAACAAATTTTTGGGCACACCATTAGTCTGCTGTACTTTCTACATACACAGAAATTACGTTGTGTACGTACACAGTGATTCTGCACTCCACCATTAACTGAATCCAGGATGTTCAGCTCACTAAACATCACTCTGCATTTGCAGGAACCCATTCAAATGAGAATTTCAGAGGTCCATCTGGTCTGCTACCCAAAGCATCACAGTAAGCAGATATAAAATCTTGGCCTGAGGTTTTTTGGCTCTAACACTGAAGATATGGATTTTGAAATCCACCTTAGCAAAATATCTGTGCTACGATTTATTTTAGCTTTGTTACAAATTTGACTTCTCTGATTCTTCTCCTCTACTGTACAAGAAGCAGAGGAGTCTGTTCAGCTTTACAGTTCACTGATCTGTGCTCAAAGTATCTATTATGATAAGCAGAGGAATGAATGGAAGGGAAAATCATCTATCAGCGCTCTCAGAGAGGTGAGGAACTGAAGAACAGCGATTGTGAATGTTATAAAACAGCAACATTTCGCAAGTATATGTCTCAGAATATTTTCCCATCCCCGCTAGTAAATTGCATCATACTTTGGGTGTATCTGTCACTCTATTAATATCACAATTAAACATCCAATAGAAACAGGGTGTCTGCAGAATCTGAGAGTGAGAGAAATGAACAGGAAGGGTGGGACAGCAATTTAGTGGTAAATGCATCTGTTCTCATTTGGAAGCAACTACACAAAGCAATCTGAACTGTAATTCAGAGATAACATTCAGAGCGCTTTAACCTGAAGAAACACCAAATATCACTATGGTTACTTACATAACAGTCCAAACTGCTGTGTAAGAGGTCATTTAAAGGCTTAAGGTAGTTTAAGGATTTTCTTCATGTTTACACTGATATTGCCATGGCACCAGCTCATTTTTATAAAGAGGATTCAGAGCTCTAAACTGCAACCTAAATTAAAAAAACCACCCCACATTATGTATCTTAGAAAAATCAAGACAAACTTTTGCATAGCTTTAGTTCTGTACTTTTCCCATTCATTCTCATTTCATTGGTATGATCTGAAATACAAAGAGAAAAGCTTACCTCATTAGCTAATTTGTCTGTCTCCCTGAATACCTTCCCCTAATCAGGATCCAAAAAGTTGATGGTCTTCAAAACCACATTTTATTCTTGTAAGTGCTACAGAATTATCTTGGCAAGAGAAATATGAGTTCTCCTGGCTCCTACATCACATCAATGCTAACCAAGCACTGTCTTGGAGATCTTCATCAAGCCCCAGCCTGCACCTCAGATGCGTCTTAGCACCTGGAATCAAGATTATTGGCAACACCTGCTGATTTCTTTGATTGTTATCATGCTTAGGGGTGGCACTGTCTCCTCCCAGGTCTGTCAGCACTTAACAGACCATAACCATTAACTGTAATTAGTAACCATCACTAAACCTGTGCTAAAACCCAACTTAATTTCAGATTTCTCACTGAAACATTAGGGGCATGTATAAACTGCACACATTTCTCTGCTAGTTCCTCCCAAAACCAGGGAGGGTTTCCACTCTTCTGGGCAGCATCAGCTGGAGGATCCTTAGTGCTTGTGGGGTGTTAGAAGAACAGAGGAGGAGAATAGGACCTAGATCTTTTTCTCTTGCAGAGAGTGCTAATGTGGCTGCACCTCAGACAGCTGACACAGAGTAATTACCCTGCTGAAAAGCAGGGCTAGTCACCATGGGAAGAACAGGGAGATGCTCCAGCTTTCATCCCTCTGCTCCTGAAGGCCAGGCAGCCTGTGGGTGGCATGGATAACAGTCAGTGTCAGTAACCTACACTTGAAACACCCTGGCATTACAGGAGTAGCTGCAATTGCATAACTAAAGCTTCCCTTCTCTTTTCTATCCACTTGGGAAGTATCTTGGGAAAGACAAAGTGATGCAACTGAAGTGGGAAATACAGCTGGTGAGGAAAACAGGGACACCAGCAGCCTCAAACAAAGAGCTGGAAAGGAAATCAAAGGTGAGAAGAGCAAAAATGTTGCAAACCGTTCAGACTTAAAAGTGCACAACAAACTACCTCTGGGGAGTCAGTAAACGCTGCCGTCTAGTATCTGCATTGTAACTCAAGTATCAGTACCTCCACAGGTTCACAGCTCATTCACAGACGACTGGTTTTACTTGGGATTTCCCAACCACAGTGGGAAAGCAGTAGGTGTACATCTGGTTGTGAATGGATTGCTATCCAAAATGACAACCAGGAAACAGTACAACTCAGAGTCCATACAGGTGGAGGATGGACCACTGGAGATACACTTGAATGGCCTGGAAGCTAGCTGGCTGGGCAAGGAGCGCTACAGACAGCGTAAGATGCCAATCGACTAATTTTTCTGAAATCTCAGTCAGGGGCAAGGAACCTACAGCAAGCTGGGAACACAAAGGCGTCTCTCATTTTATTTAATCATGGTGGTGGAGAGCAGCCTCCCATTTCTGTTGCTGCATCTGGCCAGATGCGTGTAGCACTTCTCTACCTGGAGTGCTGGCAGCTCCTGCAGGAACCCCTCACCCTTCCAACACCAAAAACTTTGTGACAATTGCCATATTCCTGCTCAAACATGCAGTGCTGATTGCCCAACGTAGTGTCACTCCCCCTCTCTTTAGCCTTATTGAGAGCGTACAAGAGAGACCTCCTGTCCACAACCTCCTCATTACGACCACAGTGTGGTGTCCTCAAATAGCACCTTTTTTGTGAAAGCCTAATTGGCCAATATATAGTAGCTGCTATTGGCTCCTTTCAGTATGCATACAGCACACTGGGTGTGCACGCATGTAATTTATCATGTCAACCTCATTTTCTTTTACACGGTATTGTCCCTGCCTTTCTTCTTCCAGAGATTTATTATTCTGCATGGATTTCCTTTGTAATTAAGTGCCTTGGTTTCTGTTCCCAGCTCTGTAAAAACCACAAAGGGAAAAAAACGAAAGAGCCGCCACCTCAAATTGGTTTGCATTCAGCAGGTTTCCCTGCCATTTGCAGAGACCAGCAGATGTCAGCCTAAATTGAAAAATGGAAAAGAAATACTGTATCGTAATGTTAGCATCTCCCATGCCAGATGGGAGCCTTACACAAGATGGCAGGAGCAGTTAGCCAGCAGTGGTTAAAATTCAGTGTTGGAACAAGTACCATTACACTGCACGCACCGATAGCGTATTTTGATTATAGAACTTAATTGCATCATAGATTAATGATAGTTTAATTTATGAGGATTGATTTTGTTAATTCAAGCAGTTCAAAAGGCACTGTTAAGGCTTCAGTTCATTTAACTGTATCTGACTTAAGCTTTGCTCATGCTATCAGAAGATAAATGACTGTATATAAACTAATATCGTCACCCCCCTATTCGTGTATTTATTTCAACACCTGTCACTAACTGTAAGTTACATTTAAATGCAAACTGTTAGCTGGGCAGGATACAGCATTGGGCTTTGAATACTTACGATGCAGTAACAAAAGCATCACATGATTATTTGCACGTGCACAGTTACTGATCCTTCTGATGCTTTATTATTGCCAGATCTCTGAATTTCATAATAGATAATTGTTGCACTCCCAGTAAACAGATACAGGACAGTCATGGATATTGAGACAGAAGAAAAAAAGGATGAGCAAGTCTATTCAAGACATGTAGACCACAACCTACCAGCTATGGTACACAAACCTGACATCCAGTACAAGCAAATGTAATATTAAGTTTCCAAGAGTCTCACAAGGCTCTTTCTTGACAGTCCAGATCACAAAGCCAGAGTTTACGTGAAAACCATTCCCACCAACCCACGCCACACACATCTCTATCCCTGATTTTTCAGGCAAAAGTTCTGAGAGTTAGAAAATGAGGCAAATAAAACCCCAACCAAAAAAAACCCCCCGAGTTCATTATTTTTATGCAAATACAGTGCATTTTTTTGAGCCCTGAGAATTCTCACCCTGAATGTGGAAGCAATTTCCTGAAAGAAGTGAAATCACAGGGAGGGACCGGCTTGTCCGCTTTAAATAGGCTGTTCTCAAGGAAAAGCCTTCATACGCTCACCTTAATTTCACACTGATTTTTGCTTCCTCCTCTGTCTCTTGCTTAATCTAATAAAATCAGTCAATACTCATTCCACTCTTGTGCTGCCTGTGACAAGCCAAATCTACGCAGGATGGACCTTGCTGCAACCTCTGCACTTTACAGTGAGTCTGAGTAGACTTTTGTCACCGCAACTGGGGAATCAATAAACACAGGTTTTCACTTCTTTGTTTCAATCTTTAATCCCACGTTTATCCTGTATCACTTGCAATGGAGCTGGGGGGAGGAACAGAAACATAGAATCATAAAATGTCTTGAGTTGGAAGGGACCCATGTATTGATCTTGTGAAAAACCAAGAAAAGGAGACACATTTTTCTACAGAGACCCAGTGAATCAGGAAGGCTTCACCACGTCACAAGCATGAACTGTGCAGAGATGCTGCAAAAGCAAATAAATTATCTTCCTGTCAACACAGTGTCACAACACAGGAGACTGCAGAACAGAAAGCTTTCCTAACATCTATTTTGATTCAACAACATCGGTCAAAAAATGAGAAACAGGATCATATCTATCACTGTGAATTTGGTGTTGGAATGTTAAGGGAAAATTCCTCTTCCCTCCACCCCCCTGCCATACCAGCTCCTCAAGCCAGCTTTGCTTCGCGTGTTTTGAAATCAGTTGAACGGTGCTGACTCAGGCCATTTGATGCTTTCTTGAGCTTTTGGAAAGAAGAGCAGAAAAAAAAATTATTATATAGTTGACAATCATAGCATTGCCAAAAACACAAGTTACAAAATGAAGAGAAATGGCACCCAGGGAGACATTAGCCCACAAATTGCAAGTTGCATTGCAACAGCAATAACCAACAAAAGGGGAAAAAAGCAAAATTTTTTAAAAATTGTCTAAAGCACATTCTTTGTGTTCATTTCTGCTCCCTGTCTATTCCTTCCTTATCTTTAACAATTAAAGTCAACACACCCATAACTGAGTGACTGTGGCTCCAGGGGTCTCTCAAACCACACAAACAGCAGCTGCACCCGTGCTTTCCCCCGGCATGTCAGCTGTCGGCTCTTTCCCAGGCCACACACTCCCAAACCTGCTGTGCAGGGACTTTCCTGTCCCTTTGGATCAGGAAGCACAACGTGCTCTCACTGGGTCTTCATGTTTCCTTTGCTGGTTTCAGGGTTTCTCAGGCAGATTTCCATTTTTTATGGGACAGGTGGGAAGAAACGATGGGACAACTCTGTGTAATCTCGTCCATCTGCTCTCCTTTCCCTGTGAGCCATTCCCCTTAATGCTGACACCTCTCACTCCAGTAACATGCTTTCTTTCGTCATTACCAGGATGCATCTCACACCTAGGCTTTTAAGGGTTTTTTTCTCTGTTGTACATTCTCAACATAGTTTCTCCTTTTCTCCCTCTCCCACTTCCATTTTCTGGTGACATTCCCGGGCTCAGATCCTGCCGTGCAGCCACCTGTAAGGAAGCAGAGAGCAGGAGGCGTTTATCTGCTCAGCGCTAAGTAACGGTGCTGGGCAGGTGGCGTGCGACTCATCCCAGCATGATCACAAACGCACGAGACTGGTAGCGAAGTTACAGCCGTTTGAGGGGCGCAGACTCTGGAGCAGAGAGAAATTGGAAATCTGAAACAGAGCCACATGGGAACATATGAGGAACATAAGTGAACTCTTGACAGTGTAACTGCACTCATCAGTGCACTCGAAAATAATTGCTGTCCTTAAGAATCAAGCTGCTTGTTTTAATCTTAATGGGAAAAACTGTTTTGGATGGTGTTGGTACAAACGAAGGAGAGGCCAGACAAAGTAAGATGCATCCCTTTTGTTTTCATTGGCTGTGTCTTTAAGTCTTGAGTTGTCACCCTTCTGTACACCTGCACAATACAATAATTATCAAATTAGCTACTATAAATCCCAAACTCATTCCATATGGTTGGATAAAAAGGATTGTGAGGGCACATGCATGATAAAGACACTTAATTTGGAGGATTTTAGATTTGCAGGAATATCTGTCAATTTGTGTAAAACTGGCAACATAGAAGTAAATCAGAGCGAGTTTCCAAAGCAAAATGTCACTATTCCTGAAAGATCACAGCAGTTCAACAGTCTGGACAGCTTTGCAGAGGAATTGAGTTCACAGCTCCTGGGAGAATAGAGGGAAGCTTTGTAACTTGAAAACATACAATTTAGATCTGCAAGGAGAACTAGCCTTTAATGCAGCGGGGTGTGAAAATGAGGGGATTTTTTTTAAAGGGTTTTTAAAGGGTTGCAACTGTTTCTGTGAAAGCATTTTTGTATCTATGTATTTGAGCAAAGCCTCTTTGAATTTTAAAATGTTTGGCTTCAAATGTTTTGGGGACTCCGGAGCAAGACATATTTTCAAGCTGTTTGAAAGGCTGTAACAAATAGTCCCACTCCAACAAGAAAGTACTGAACATTAAAGCCATCCCAGGAGGAGAGAAAAAACAGAATCATCCAATGTATTTTAAATTACTTTCCACAATCAAAATGTATAAAGCCATGTATGACACCAGATTAGGAGCCAAGGTCTCTGCAGTTACCAGTAATTGTAGCTTTACTGAAGTTAGTTTCTGTGCTGAGAGACATAGAAGTCTCTCATTTGTCTTCTGCTCTGGGTATTTGTGGCACTTTCTGTTTCTGTGTGAAACCCACCATTTAGAAATTCCTGTTCACACTGCTCACAAATTGGGTCTCCTCAGGCCAGGCAGGAAAGCCCAGACTGGTGAGATGGAAATTGAGACTGCAACGCCTGTGTCATAGAAAGAGACACGTCTGCCAGAGAAGAGGGGAAGGGAGAGCTGTTCAGGTGCAGCCTTGAAGGGAAGCTACCCCAAAAAGATAGTTTAATTTTTTAAAGCCCACGTGAATCTGCTTTCTTGGGGGTGCCTGGAGCAGTATGTCTACAGGTCAGATTCTAAACGGGTGCATGGGAACACATTTCACATTGGTACTGTTCATAAGACAAAATGGATCAGAGATCACACAACACACACCCTTAGAAACAAACACAAAGGTGTTCTGAGGTGGTAGAGAAAGATATATTTACCAAGGCAATTCTTTTTACACTCCTGGATTATGGAATAGGATTTGAAAGCAAATTCCCAAGCATCTGATAAATAAGCCAGTGAATCATCAGCATAACAATGATGGTGGAATTTATGTTGCGTGCTGCCTGTTCCAAAGAAACACAGAAGCTCAGAGCAGCGTGAATGTGAAAAGTGAGCCCTCACGAGACTGCACAGTGTGTCTGGAGTGAACTGGCAGGAAATAAAAGCAAGCTAAAAGCATGAATGTGGATGGGATTCACTACAGAAAGACGGAAATTCTGCAGAAACGCTGACCACTTCAGAGGTGAACTGCTGTGATCAGTTCTGTCAGTCTTGAGAGCCAGGTCCAACAACATCAGCACTTGCAGCATGCTGTTATCGGCACACCATGAGGATGTGGCTGGTGCTGTACCTCTGCAGAGGATAGTCATCATGATGGGGGAATATCAAAACCCAAACAAAAAAATCTCATTAAAGCTGTTAGCTGGGAAGTGGCTTCACAGCCAAGCTGTTGTTGCCAGCACTTTCGAAAATAATTGTGGGAAGAAAAGTAGTGGATTAGATGATGATGAAAGGTTAGTCCAAGACAGTCCTTTCACCACCAGACAACATGATTTCGGTCAGCAGTTGAGAAGCAAGAGCTATCCAGTTTACAAAGACAGCAGCGTAACACTTCATCCTGAGATTGGTGACCTGCCCTAACACTCAGTGCCTAGTTATCCTAGTCAGGAGCAAGTTATCAGTGCTAGTTTTGGTCACACTCTTCATAACTAGCAGACAGACATCGCTGTTCATTAGAACTGCACTGGCTGCAGGCTGCGAGGCTCCTGATCATATCTTATAGTGGCCTGAAGGTGAAGAGGTACAAACACAGTGGGAGACTAGCAAGAAAACTTGACCCAAGCAGGAACCTGGCTCTTAACCTGTCAATGCTGTCAGGCACTTCTACTTCTCTGATACTTCAACTTGTTATATGCCTGCTGGAAATGGTAGTTTTCGTCTCTCTTCTCAATATCGTTGCATGTGCCTGCCGTGCACATGTTGCTCCATATAGCTCTATTCCATCAGACAGGAAGAGCAAGACACATACAGTTTGGTATTTATTCATTGCTATAACCACCTAAGTCTGAGATTTTAAAAACTTTGCCACACTAATACTGCCACTAGAGCAGCTCTCTGGGTGCAGGAAGAATAGCCTTCCTCCCTCCTACAATTTCAATGCGGTTAGTAGAACAAAAGGGCTACAAAACCAGCTCCCCATTTTAGCTCCCCTCAAAATACGCAGGAAAATTGTTGGACATTTTTTGCTACATTTTTTAGAGCCTATCTTGGGATTTTTAACTGCACAATGTGATCTCAGTATTTTCTTAAACAAATATTTTTGTACTAGATATTGCTTGGCTTAAATCTGACCGAGCTGTTCTCATTTTGACAAGGATTCAATTTTTTTCCATGGTAAGTTATTGTGAAAGTGTATTCAGAATTGCATGCAGCTATTTGACATGAGATAGACATTTTACTCAATGAGTTTATTTTTATCAGTGCTCATAAACCAAGGGAAGCTCTACACGTGCACATCAATGCACAAACTGGACTTGGGCTTGTTACGCACCTGCTTGTAAGTTACACCTCAGTTTTGATGTAATACTTGGAGATGGCACAAGAAGAGCTGAGACCATTTAAGATGCCCTAGATGTGCTCAGCTTAATCACGTTCTTCCCAGTAACAAGGCGAGCACGCTATTCAGACCCACTCAGATTCAGTTTTGCTCTTCCCTTCGATAGCTTTCCTGTCAAGTTTCAGAGGTCACAAGATTCTGTGTTCTGTCTCTACCTTCTGCTTTCAGGTAGACAACAAGATTTTACCTGTGTTTAAGCGCTTTAATTAAATCTGAGTTTACAGATCTACATGCTTGCCATTCATTCTCTGTCTTCAGTAATCAGGAAGTTTTTCTGATCAGCACAGAGGTGAATTTTTCACCTGACTCTCAGCAGTGGTAAAAAGCTCTACAGGTCTATTCTCTACACCAGACACCAGTTCTTGACTACCTCTTCCTGCATTTTTTTTTTAATTATTCAGTGGTTTTAACTGTTCTCTTCCACCTTCCTATCTTTGAACCTGCTTCTAATCCTGTTTCAAGAAAAAAAAAAAAAATCCATCAAGATCTACCTGCTTGCTACAGCCTTCTGCTAGGCAGCCAAAAGTACATCTTAACCTGAAAGGATCTCCAAGTATTCTTATAAAGGGTTGATTATTTTTCTCTGTCACTAAAGAGCCTCTGACATCCACACGTTATCTCATTAACAGTCACTGGGAAAATAACCTCAGAGAGTATGCTCTGCAGGCAGAGGTGTGAAACAAGCTACCAAATGAGTGATCAGATCATATATGCATCTGGAAAAATGAAAAGGATGGCATGAAATTTTAAAGAGGGGACCACCAGGCAGCTTCGCAGCCATAAGCACTTTCTCCTCTAACAGAAGTGTATATTACCTGGTTGAAAAGTAATTTCTCACCACCAGCTTTTTCTTGAAAAAAAAAAAATAAATACAAATTACAACAATGAAATGCTGTGTTTGTGTTCAAATAGATTGAAAAAATACCCCTTCTTCCACATGAGCTTTTGGGAGTTTTGTAGTGTACTAAAACAGAACTAAAATGACAGTAATTGGAATGCCTGAAGGAATTGGCAAGCTAAAAATAGTAATAATAAAAAGATCTGGGCTTATTTTATGTCTCAAAAAGTGTCTGGCACAAGGAGATTGTATCACAAACAATTTCCAAAGTCACTGCAGTCTGATCATTTTCAAAATCAGCAGGGAAGTAGAAAGAAATGTACAGTAAAAGACGGGGAAGGCAGAGAAAAGGCAGGGCTGTGGTGCAGCTCAGAGTCACAGCGAATGCACGCAGGTGCTGGGAGAGCCTGAAGAACATGCACTGAGTGCAGCTGACACAGGGCTTCACAGGAGCGCTGGTTTGAGCTCTCAGCCTCCACTGAAATTTGTAGTGAGGCTTTGTCCTTGTGTGGTAACAACAGACACTCACCAAATCAGCTTCACATCACACCTCAGGCTTGAAGTCCCACAAGAAAATCTACTTCATGCAGTGAAACTTGGAAATTGGTTTCCTAGACAACAACTCCACATGGAAAGTTAGTTTCTATTCTCAAATAATTCAAAATCAAGTCTTTCTACACCATAGGGGAGGCTACTATAAAACCTCACCTTTCATACAGCCCCTCCCAGCTGGGCATACTGTTTGTTGATGATCACTCTCCCGTATTGGGGGAATATATTAAAATATCTTAATTTTAATTTATTTTTCCTCTTCATCCCTATTTAGGAAGGCATATGTATTGTTGTTTATGCATTTGCTTTAAAGCCTTCAATTGTTTAATTTTGCAGATGTTTGCTGGATAAGAAAACAGCTTGAGAACTGTTTAGTACAGGTTGTTTGTAAGGTACATCAAACAAGCAAAAGGGTAAAAATTTATTTTATGCTTTACTAGGTACAAATAGATCCTGTGTTATTTCCCTGGTTTATCCATCTGTGCCTTTCCTTCACAATTATTTAAGCATTTGAACTTCCTTTGGGGACAATGGCAATACGTACTAAGTAAATCAAAGTCCAAACCTATGCAAACAAGACAAGCCCACAGACAAACGAAAGAGCGGACCTCGATCTGCATCTTCTGCTCTAGAAGCCAGGACTTCCTCATAGTTCTCATCGTATTTCTATGTAGCTCACGCAAATAATTCATCATGTAAAGGGATGACCTCCAGCACTTTTTGTCCAGGATAGGCTGTATTTAACGCATTGATGATAGCATTCCATGCTTTTCTTTGAGGCCTTTTAACTTTCAGTGAGATCTCTCTCCTTTTCATATAAGCATAGTTCCTATTTTTCCAGAATTAAATGTACTATGATAGCGTGTACCTATTAACAAGCTGGGTAGTGCTCAGGTGTTGGAGGTGAGCTAGCAGAGCAATCAACTTAGACACGAAAAATTATTGGCAAAAACCATACTCGAAGTCTGCTCTGTTCTTCTAGAATGTGTCTGAATGCTGAGCCTGAAAATTTTGTGTTGCTTATATAAGCCAGTAGTGGCACTTCCTTTGTTAGGCAACAATCATAAACAATTTTCTCATGTGTATTTTTTCATTTCAGTAGGTAGCAGTAAGTAGCCTAGCAGTGGATGGCTGAACTTTTTCCTGTTCCCTTCCGAGGCAACTTGCAGAGGAGTCAGAGTCTGTCTAAACATGTCCATTATCTTAGTATTTTTTTTCAAATTGCCACCCTTCTTGACTTTGCCCTCAGATAAGAAGGAAGAGTGCTCTAGCAGATGTTTAGTGTCAAAAGTGTGATTTCATTGGAGACACAGAAGCCTTCATCACACTAAATCTGCGTGGATGGTAGATATACTGGTTTCCAATAATGGGTTCAAAGAGCTTTCAAAATACTTTTGGTATTCATAAAGAACTTCTGGGCACTTCACATCATTTGTATGGCATTTCCCAACTCCTGCAGATCCAAGCAGCAAGCTTTCTGGAAGTACTTATGTTCTGTTTGTAAACAGCCACAGTCTGTTGTGTCTGCAACTTGCATTTTCTAAGATAAGAATCTTTAACAGCAACCAACCTCAATAAATATTTTCAGAAACACTTCAGTTTGTTTACACAGAGTATGTGAACACAGAAGACTGTTTTCAGCAAGCAGCCACCACAGCTTTCTCAGGGTGGGGAAGCAGGGCACGAGCCAGTGCGTTGGTTGTAACATATCCATAGAAACTTCAGCTGGGAAGCAGCTTGCTGATAAAGTTTTCTTACCAAGCACTCTTGACTGGAATCCTATCTCAAGACAGTGCTTCATCATACCTCACTCTTAACTGTCCTGCCATCACTGCTAGCAAACAAAAAAGGAGAATGGCAGCTTTGCAAAGAGCAAATTACTAAAATGGGACTTCTACCGTGTATTTTAAATACAAAGTGTTGATAAGTACTTGTACTTCTTTTAGAACTCTGCTGAGAACATGATTACACCAGGAAGATTTAGAAAGCACAAAAACTTCCTCCACAATAACTAAAGAAGATTCCCATCTTCTGCTCTTGGTAACACTCTAGCATGGGAGCAGGAGTAAGGGGCTGTCGAGCAGTCAGCTGAGCAGAGAAAGAAGTATGAATAAAGCAAATGAAAACTGGATGAAAAAATTTAGACCTTGCTGACTCTGTGACACATCTGATGGCCTGAAGGGGTGAATGAAATCCATGGAGCTGCAAGGCAATACCTCCTGCACCCAAGTAGCAGCCACCAGTGAAAGATGTGTAAAGCCATGACATATATATATATATATATTTATATAGTTTTTTTTGAAAAGTAAAATGTAGGTTTTTTCCTTATTTTCTTTTACATTGTTTTGCACTCTTCCACACAGCTGCTCAAATTTAGCTGCTAAGAAGATTCAGTTTTGCAACTGTCTCAATGCACTTATTATCCCACTGTCAAAGGTATTTAATCATCAGATACCCATTGATTTTTGGTGGTGTTTAGCTGCAGTGTTGCTTCTAATAGATGCTTTTAGGTCAGTGCCTCAGATCAGAAGTAATGGTTTTCTTCCCACTTGCTGACAATGTAGATGTTACTATCTCAGAGGAAAAAAAAGAACGAACAAAAATATCCCAGATGTATGGAAAGGCGGCTGTACCCATAAGTCAGCATCAGGCAGGCATGTGTTAGCAGGGAAGTCTGGTGCGAGCTGGAACGAAGCAGGGTTGTGCTTGCTATTCAGATAGAAAAGGCAGGTGTGGAAAATAAACTGCTGATCTCAGCATGAATGCTAAGTATACGAGGGGCTGGGGAATGCGTTCAGCAGTAACTTGGTTGGTATAGTTGAGGAAATGATAATGCAATCTCGGGAGTAAATTGGAAGGGCTTGTCAAAGCCAAAGCAGACAAAATGTTGCCATGGTTATTGAGCCACCCCAAGGAAGAGAATACCACTCACTCCCAAGTACAAAGGCTCAGGATGGCTTTGTGGTCCCTCACAAGGGCTGCGGGTAAAGATGAACGTTCAGATCTGCTGCCTGCTGTCATTAAGGAATGCAAATCAGAGCGTCAAAACCAAAGCAGAGGGGTGATAAGGTGCCTTGGGAACCACCTTTCCTGGTTGATGCCTAAAAAGGTCTCTTGGGAGTTCAGACTGATTGCTGTCTATTCTGCGTAATGGGTAGGCTGAGTGATTTTATTGATCCTCAGTTATTTTTTAATATTGTTTGCTTCATTAGTCCAGGCAGCCCAGGTACATAGTCACAAGCCTATGAATAAGCCTCAGTGGCCAATGCAAACCTATATTCCTGGTGAAGAATCTGCATTTTAGTCTTTAACAATAGACAAAGCCAAGTATACTTAGTTTCAATACATCTGAGGAAAGATTTTAATGTATTATTGCACAGTATAAAAAGGGGAGTGTACATTTATTATCTTTTAAAAATAATATTTCTTCCATATTTTACATAGTAAAATGAGAATTAGCTTCAGTAATATTTTCTACTAGGGAAATTATTTTTTCTATGTGTTACTCACTACAGATGTGGTTTTAATCGGAATTCTTTCTCTACTCCAATGAATTTTGAGTTTTGTGAGGGAAAAAAAAAAAAAAAAAAAGAGGAAAGAAAACCAGTACAATGACACAGAAAGTATCTGGCTGCCAGAGGAAAATAGTGCCTGTGAAGATGAAGACCCAGCTTGAAGAATTTAGTGGCAAGGGCAGCAAGGGCATCAAGGGTGAAGAAAGTCACTTTAAAACAGAGACGCAGTCTCTGGTGGGTAATTTGAATTTCATCTGCAGAGTAATTTTCACGCCATTTAGCCAC
>NW_010136634.1:0-34825 GCF_000699245.1 Pterocles gutturalis | reverse complement strand
CAGGAATAAAGAGAACTAAACACATTAAAGCAACAAAATCATACAAGGAGGGAGTGGGGTTTGTGGTCATTATAAAAAATAATAAATTCAATGATACGATACACTGGGTTAGTGCCATATCAAGGATTTTGAGTGTTCACAGAAAAATATGGTACGCAACAGGAGAAGGGTCTGTAGCACACTCATTCAGGGTTCATGGTACATTAAGAATCCATCAGGTACAAAGAAGAAAGGATTTCTGGCCTTAAAAAAAACCTCAAAACTAAAATAGAAACAACAGCAAAATATCCCGACCTGTTTGCAAGTTTTGCAGTTCACCCTTGGAACAGTAAGCTCTCTTTTTTTTCAGATCCTTCAAGGAAACATAAGATATTTTTATAACAATTTATGTGCTCTAAGATCCCTTAACAATTAATTAGTGTAGTCAGGGCCTCAGAAACTGGGCTTGGCTGGAAAGCTGGCATCAGTTCTGAATTGCTGGCCTTAGCCACAAGCCACGGTAGGATGCCCCCCTGAAACTGGGAGAATGCCTTTCAGCACTGCGCACGTCTGTAGTTCAGGGAGCCGGTGCACACAGGCACACACCAACAGGCATCCTTCAGTACCAATGCTCCTGGTGGAGAATGAGCATTTCAGTTTTGAACAACATAGTTTGATATACCTGAGGAAAGATGTTGTGGATTCTCTTACCCACATGCAGCACAGGAGCATTCAGTCACTTCATGCATGTTCATGTTAAGATCGGGTAAGGTACATTAAGTAATACTAAGAAGAGAGCTGAAGATTCTCATGTGTTTTCAAGAAAAGTTCCTGACAGTGGAAAATAAAATAATTCATGGAGCTTCAAAACATTCTGGGCTTCAATAAATTGGCATAGAACACTGGAGCATCCTGATTAACAAAAACTGAATGTAAGGGCCATGGAAGGACAGAATCTGCTCCTTTAAAGGTAGCTGGTCAAAGGAACCATAACCAAGAACATAGAGAGACAAACGTGCCTGACACGTGGTAAGGGAGGTGGTGATGAGAACAAACCTGGTCGGTGCCACTAATTGGTAAGGATATGCGGAGTGTGAGAAAGTTTATTTTTTTCAGCTGGAAGGATAAGGAAAGGGAGGGAGACAAACACACAGAGACAAAAAACCTGATCAATTTGCATTAACAATGGCAATAACCAGAAACAAAGCAGTCACACCAGTCGATGGGATGTCAAGAAACTGCAGCAACTGATAAGGATGCAAACGTGAGTGTCTATCTTTTCAGGCAGTCATAACGTGAACTAAAAGTAATTTTTTTATTGGACTGGTTCTTGGAAATCACACTCTGGTTTATGTAGACTGAAGTTCATTTCATCTTGCCTCAGTAGTTAGTGAATATAATGCAGAAACAAAGAAAATCATAAATTTATAGAGCTCAAACTTAGAAAGTACTATGATTATGTCATTAACCAGGACAACTACACAAGTACAACAGTACTTTATCTGCCAAAGTTTACATGCTAAAAATCTGTGTGAAGCCAATATAACCATGTTTGCTCAAAACATATCACCTAAGGAAAACCCCGCTGCAGTTTAAGTGCTTCAAGCAACAGAGAGACTCCACCAAAGACATTATAATTTTTTCCTCATGACTAATTATATTCACGGCTAAAAATAAGCCCCTTATTTCTAATCCGAATGTATCAATATGCAGCTTTTAAGTATTCCCTTGTTTTTTTCTGCTAGATAAAATACCAGTTTGTTATCATACTGGCTACATAAAAAATTATGAGTCTGTTAAATGCTGTCATATCAAGGTATGTGGTGAATAAGGTCAGACAAAATGAAAAAGAAATATATTTTTTCCAAACAGAATATGTACACAATTATTACTTGATACAATGAGCTAAGTACTAACCCAGCATCTGAGTCATCAAAATCTATCCATCACCTTTGGTATACACTCAGGTTGTAAAGGAATAATCTAAACCAGCTTTGATTTATCTTAAGACCTGATTCTCAGCAACCTTGTCTAAGTATGCTTATGCAATGTAAACGTAGAACACAACGAGATTTGTGCTTCCCAGTCCTGCTTATATAAGGATGATGCTTATTTTTCCCCCATCTCCAACCTGTGGACTCCCTTTGTAGATGTGCACATGGCTACAACCAAGCAGCTTCTTAGAGAACCAGCACTTCAAACACCTTCAGGTTGGTTACTTGGAGAAACCTACCACTGCTAAAGAAACAAAGCATTTAAATGCAAAGATAAATTCACATGCAGGCTGCTTCATTTGATGGTAACTGTTCACATTTATGACTGACTTAGGTACGATACAACAAATAACCACTAAATGTAGTTACTGGTGGATGCTTGGCTGGTATAGAGCCAGTTGCCAGTCTGAGCCAGACTTCTTGACCATAATTTAACTCTAATAAAGCACTTCCAGTAATTACTTTGCCAGTGTACATGTTACTATTAATATTTTCAGCCTGAAAAGTGAGTTTATCTATTCCATCAATGACCAGATAACCAGAGGCATGTGGACTAAATGATTCAATGGTATATTCAAAAACATAGACCCCCAGATATGGAACATGGAACTTCCCAGTTGCTGGGGCGAACGAAGCTCCGTAGTTGACATCCAGATTGGTAAATCTGATGGGTCCTGGGGTCGTCATTCCATACGTATGAGAAGCAAAAAAAGCCACCATAGGTGCATATCTGTATGATCCTTTTGAAAAATCTGGAAGGGAATAAAGAACAATTTCAAGGAATGTTAGATTGTAGAAAGGCAATTTGGACCAACCAGAAGATCAGAAGCAGCTTTTCTGAAGTCACATCATCCACTAGCTTGAAAAAATGAAACACAGTATTTCTGCATGGACACAGAGGTTTTCTATATTGTATGAAAAGCAATTTTCTTCAAGATTAATGCTAGCAGTATCCACAGAAGAATGATTTTAGAAACAGCAAGGGAACTTTGTCTATATTGTGCCATCACTAGGGCAGCTGCTCTTTTTCTTTTCTTTCTTTCTCACCCTGTCCCCTCCTCCCCCCTTCCTGCCCCCATGAAGTTTTACCCACCCCAGGATCTCTTTCATTGTTCATCTGTATGTGCTGAAGACAAAAATTTTCTCCACAGGAAAATACTGGAAAGGTTTAGCGCTCCTGATGTTAAGTGAGGGAATGGAAGTATATGTTTTTCTCTTCCAGCCGAGCATGCACACTATGATCCCCTGACACCATACAAATGATTTTATTCACTATTCATATGCTGTCATGAGTGAGAATCAGCCAAATAACTGCTGAAAGCTACATAAAATTCACATTCCTTGTGGCCTGGATGTAAATTATTTATTTGTTTTCTGGACTGAGTAAGCACAGTTTCCACTTTCCTTTCTGAAATATCTTTCAAGGGCTGTATCCTTTACTGTTGAAAATCAGAGGCATGCCTAAAGTGACTCCTTGAGGCCATAGGTCCACACATCATGGTAGCTACTGGTATTTACAGAGCATCTATACTTGTGCCGAAGCTAATATTCCCCAGTGATGTGATTGCACCTCCCCCCCTCAAAATCTGTGATATCATTTTCAAATACATCTATCACACACCCTCCCACTCTGCACAATTCAGCGGGGAGCTTTCCAGCTATTACAACTGGTCCTAGCCCAATTTAATCCCATCATCTGGTCATATTAAAGAAAGAGATAATGAGTCAACAACGGGGGATCGATGTCTTGAGCACCAAAACACAGGACGCTAGTACTTGAGTTGGCACTCATTAAAGTGAAATGTGAGACCTTTGACCAGGAAATGCTCTCTACTTAGGCCCTGGGGCAGAGGCTCATACTGCTAGCACATTGTATTACTAAATTCTTTACTTGCCGACACTCAGAGAATTGTCATTCACCAGCTTCATACTGCAGTTGACTCCTCCAAAGGGGTGGCGACAAGCACAAATAAAACTCTGTCTGTCGTTGATACAGGTTCCTCCGTTCTGGCATGGGGAACTGAAACAAGCTGAATATGGCTCTGGGAGAGAAAGGGAGGAAAACCAACAATTTCAGTTGCAATATTATTGCAGTGACACTTCCCAAGTTTTCAGTATTTTAAAAAGCCTCTCTGTCAATTTATAAAGCCGGTGGAATTTCTGCTCAGGTTCTAATGTGAAGACCAACTTCAGATCCTGTCCAGGCTATTCAGACTCTTTGCTAGTCCAGCCTCCCTCGTTGCCCAAATATAGCATACCCTGAGTTAGCCTCCAAGATATTCAGAACCACACATAAATGCTGAGTTCTGCTTGCATCAGAGGGCCAAGTACATGTAATAAGATGAAAGATATCACAAAAGTAACTTTGTTTCACTCAACTGAGCATTTCACTCAACTAACATTATAAGAACCATCAAAAGATTGGTATATCTGAACAGTTGTGCTTGTACAGTCCAAGAGACCCCTGTCAACAAACACAAACCTTTCCTTACTCATTTCTCCACTCCTGTCCTCCTTAACTTAATGACTTCCCCCCTCCCCTGCAATGTAAGTTTAAAGCCAGCAAAGCTTGGCTACAGCCAGAAATTTTTCCTAGGACATGCTCCTTACAAGTCTTTCCATACTAACCTAAGGCATGGTGGCACTACAAGTTGTCCTCAGGACAGACTGAAGGATACTCGTTCCCATAGATAGGTGAGGGGGCTGAGAATCCACCCCTCCTTGCCCCAGCCTGACACAGAGACCCGCAGTCCACCCAGCACCAGCTGCTCACTCCCCTCTTCCAGCTGGTTAGGGTGGCAGTGGATTTTCTGTGCTGAGCCCCACACAGCTGGCTCAGCTTCCTTCTTCCCTTCTTATATGGTAGCCCTCAGACACTACAGCAAACCAAGACACCAAGTAAAAATCAGGCAGTCTGCAATCATGCGATCAAAGAAACATGTTGGGCAAACTAATAAATCTTTACTAAGAATGGGAATATGCCAAGAGGCTTGGAGCTGACCATACTGCAGGAGCCCTTCAGAAACAGAAAGCAAAACTGGAAAGAGACAATACTGACACATCCAATTGTATTTCCTTCTTTTGGTGAGACAAAACTCAGATTTTGTACTGCTGGTGTACAGGTTGTCATAGACTGTCCTGTCTGTGACATTACTCACCCAAATGTGTCACAACCATTGCAGGGAAGTCTGGCTACTGGTGATGAAAGATCTTAAACATTATCAAAACCACTTCCAGTACTTGTCCTTGCCCATAAGCAACTCAGTTCCAGGATATTTACCAAGATTGTTGTAAAAGTTTTGTATTGCAAGCCACACAAATTATAGCAAATGGTTGGTTTTGCAGAATGCCCTCACTGAGGATATCCTTGCCTCTTTTCCTGACTATGTATGAGCTGGCCAGATCCCACCAAGCCAAGGCAGGGAAATCTGTCAATCCAGTGCTGCTGAGCTGTCAGACAGTAACTACCCAGTGTAATGGTATTATGTTTTGTCACAGCAGTTTGGGGGAGAAGAAGAATCAGACCACATTAAAAATTAAATATTGCTATGAAAAATTCTGAACACAAAGCATTCTCAAGCCATACATCTTTCCTTTCTCTCACTTTGGTCAGATGTTTTAGAAAATGAACCTTTTCTTTACCAGGAACTACCAGCAGAGCTCTGGAAAGACAACTCCACACAGTCCTGTGATGGTAAATCTAGACTGGTAGGCAGGAACTGGAAAAGCTTTTCATAAAAGGGTCTATTTATTGCCAGGGAAGTGTTGAACTGGATCTTCACATAGTTGTTTCGGTAATGTCCATAGTTACCTTCAGATCCCCATGCAGCCGTTTCACAGACTGCTGCCTTAAGGCAAACTATTTCCATGAGAAATTTTAGTTCCGTGAGTAGAAAGCTAACGTGCATTGTACGGTGCCACTTGAATTTGCACTGACAGAGCATATGGACTTAAAAACACAACAGTAATTCTTTTCCCAGAAAATAATGTCCATCCCATAATGCCCGAAATAAAGCAATTTAGGACTGCCATGACTGGGGTCACAGAGCAGGCAACTGGATATGAGCAAATAATATTTTTCTTCTCAGATAACAGTTTTGCCGCACACTTAATTGAAGGTATTTTTCACTCACATTTACCAAGCGTCCACATATTTACCAAGTGTGAAAGGAAAGCAGAAAAGGAAGGAAAACAGCTGATTGTGCCAACTGTATCATATTCCCAAAATACCAAAGCTTTGTGTAAGCTCATGGCAGTCTCTCTGCTAATTGGTCTCTACTTATCACAAACAAGAAGTAAATCCAAGAAACAGGAAAAAGATCACAAAAAGGAAATGATAATGAGATTGAGACTAGTTTTTTAAAGTCTGCTGAAGGATGATTTTGCCTGAACTTAACCTTGGATTTAAATACAATTCAGACATAGCTACAATAAATTAACCCTTGAGGTGCAGCATTGCTTAACAGCAGCTGAGGAGCCTGCTCCTTCTGCTAGAACTAGGAGAAGCTGTGAAGAGGTTTAAGTCAAGTTGGGATTTCCAGAGTATGAAACAAATGCCCTAGATCTCCACTGAGCAGGTAACCTCTGTGCAACTTATATGTGATCTTACAATAGCATGGTTTTGCTGTCATTTCTGTCTGAGGCTGCCCCTCTGCCCAGTATTTTCTTTTTCTTTTTCCTTGCTGAAGGGCATCTTGAAACACTATGTCTGTATTCTCTGCTTGGGTGAAGAGGCCAAGAGGTTCAGATTAGGAAATAATTTCCTACTGTAGTACATATCCTATTTTTAATTAATCTTTCACAACATAGTAGTGGAGATGGGCAAAAGATAGACACTTTATAAGTTAAAGTCTTAAATTGGAGCTATCAATAGCAGATAAACTGAACGCAGTTGCTATTTACACTTGGTATGGTAGGAGTGAGGGGAGACAGTTAATGCTGAGTTTTGCTACTCTTCAGGAGGCCAAGCAGCCAGAAGCTCTTTTGGGAAATAGACTGCCAATGCTGTACAAACAAATCTTCAAACAAATAATGAAGCTCTGGCAGTATCTACTGGGGTATTGTGTAGAAGCAAATCAAATATTTAGCAATTTAATGGTCTCCTTACAGAAAGAAGTGACTCCAATGGTTCAATTTGTAAATGTCTGAACAGGAAGTACCTTACCAACACTTTCTCAATATTTAGTTATCAGTAACTGTCTCTTGGGAACTCCCAGGAGATTGGAAGATCCTGGGAATCTACTAAACTGCCCCTACCTGCACAGGGTCAGGCTGGTTGTCAGTCTGCAACTATTAATCACCTCTGGCTTAGCGCTCTGAGTCTGACAGTGCTAAAAGCAATGAGCATCCCCAGTAGCCTAGATCTGAGGAGTGCCAGGGAGCAGCAGGAGAGGGGCAGCCCCACCGGGGCCCGCAGCCAGGAACTGAGGGTAACAGCAAGCTGGTGCCTCACCTGGAGAAGTGACAAGCAGAGCGTGGCAGGTCAATCATCATAACCAGGGTTAGTTACAGCCCAGCATGACTCAAAAAGCCTGGGATTTTGACTTGAGCTGAAACGGGGATCCCAGGCCCATGGGGAGGGTATGCAGCCTGGGGGCTAGATCAGGATGCCCAGGGAAATTAAAAGCTATCAGATTGTCAAGACTGATCTGAGCTATCTGGGCTCCAACAACTCTGCTTCTCTGTTAAGCAGAGGTATCTAATATTCCCAGTGTGATGATCTGAAGATAATTAAATTAAAAACAGCAAAATATTTTCATCTACCTGTTAGCCTGAGTAGACATGCAAACTTAAGCTACGTCAAACTGAACTAGAACAACCAAACGTGCAATTATAACACAAGATGCAAAAAATATTAAGTAGGTTAATTTCACTGCAGGCTTGAATGATAAAGCAACAACGGAAGCTTGCATTTCTGTTTGGAGTCAGAAATCATGCGAAAACAAAATCAGAAATAAGATAGAGAGAAAATGAGAATTAAAGGAAATCACCACTCTCTCACATGGATGCACTGTTTTAAGTACATAAATATAACACAGCAGCACTCTCAGTTATTCATGTTGGTGGGAGGGTGGCATAATCTGAATAAAGCAAAACCACAACTAACATGAGACATGCAACAAGAGAGTGCATTCCCCTTTGAAAAGCATGGCAGCTTCTCGGGTCTCTAGAGAACAGGCAGCACAAAATTGCAATGGGAAAATGGGAACTGAGCTAAGCTGCCCTCATGGTGCGCCAATCCTGCAGCAGAACAGTGCACTGGAAGGTAGGACCAGACATGATCCATAAGCAAGACTAATGCAGAGTTTACTGTATGTTTCTTTCTTTAAAGGCTGTCATCTCTCCTATGTTAGTTACTCAAAGCTGCCTTAAGACCATTGCTTTTTTATTCACCTCGGGTTGCCAGTACTGTTAGTATCAGGTAAAGTATTAAATTTTTCAACCCTCATACATGTATAGAAGCCTCTAGCTGGCATAAACCTTTTCTTTTGCTCGTTCCACAACATGGGAAGTCTCCAACCCTGTATGTCCCTGCGTACATAATGCAAACTCACATTGTTTCCTCTTGATTTCACATGACCACCAAGGAACGTATTAACTCGGGGCCAAATCCTGAACTCACTAAAGCCAATGAAAATCCCAGTATGTTAGAGTAGGATCAAATATTGAACATGTTGGGATCTATGAGAATTGTCATTCACCTCTTCCAGAACTTTATTATAACCTATTTTAATTGAAAAAGACAATCTAAGATTGAATACATTCTATAATTAGCCAATTATGCCTTCAGTTTCTTCTAGAAACTTTAGTTGAGTCAGCACATATCTCTGGATTGTCTCCTGGAACTTGAGAGAAAAAGTTTTCCTGGACAAGTTAAATCTACCCAGGCAGAAGATGGATACTTGTTAATTAGGATAATGGCCTTCTTTAACTTGCAGAAATGTAACGTATGTCTTTGCTATGCATGAAATATCATTAAGTGCAAAAGCTGATGGAAAAGTCTGCATAAACTTTGTTGTTTAGGAACCTTGCTTAAAAATAGGGCTTTTCAAACATCTGCACTTTCTGTAAGAGCGTGCATACATACAGTGTTATCAAGCAAGCTATTTGTTAAAATTCAGCAAGAGATAAATAATAAATAAGAAATGCATTAATTCATTAACGTGGAGTAAAAAAACAGAGCAGGTGGGAGCTTCCTGAGCTCCAGGCAGGTAGCACTAGTGACATTTTCCAACAAAGTAGAAAACTCAGGAAGGATCAAAGGCATCATATCTCATTTTCCCTTAGTTTTAATTGTGAAAAAAGATTTTGAATTTCCATCCTGTGCAGTGGCAGGAACAGCCAGAAAACAGAAATGACTGAGAAAGAATTGCCATTTTTAATATCAAAATATTCAAATTACTTTGTAGTAAGAATCTGGTAAATTTTGTTGCATTTTTAAGTGTGTCTACCTTGGAATAACTGGGTATCCTCTATGACTGAAAAGATAACCAAGGACTGAAATCCTCTCAGCAGAAGCCAAGCTACTCATCGGATTGGGGCTTTAAAAAGGATCCTTTCCACTGATTACTGAAATGTGCTGTACCTAGGACAGGAGGAGATGAAGGAGGGAGGGGGGGAAAGGGAGGGGAGAGGCATAGAGAGGGAAAGGGAGATTGCCCCTGGTCTTAGCCTACGAAAAAGAGTATAGCTCTTTCTACCCCTACTGCTGCTTACAAGAGGGACCACATATCCATTCAGAAATGTTCATAAGTTTAAGAATGTTTTACAGAAAAGGTTTAAGTCCAGGTCTTTGAAAGTATCTGGACATCTCTCTCATTTAGAAATCTATCTTGCTTATTTTAATGTGACTTAGAGTCCTCTGAGGGTTTCTAGTCACTGAACTGCTCATCGTTTTCTGTATTTTCCCAGAAACGATATTTCCATAACATATTAGCCTGTGTTATTGACTTTCACTCAACTCTGATACCAAAAGTCGTAACTCAGAGTTTGTATTTCTGTGAATTCATCCATGTGAATTCATTGCATATGATGACATTTGAATTTAAGTTCAGAAGTGAATCACACTCAAAACACCCTTTTTAAGAATGGGAGCTCCTACTTAGCTGTGCTGTTCTCCAGATGGACTTGAGCCAAACCTACTGTATTGGCTGGGCTCCTGATTCTGCAAGAACACACTGTTGTAATTGTAACTGCACTAATAATCTCAACGGAGTACTGAAGGAGTTGGCAAAAGCCTCATTACAGTCATCTGGTGTATTCACTTGCTTCAAGTTTTTGATATTCCTCATCCCCACTGACACTGCAAAGTACTGATGCAACTCCAGATTTCTCCCCCAGCTTGCTTTTTTTTCTTTTACTGAAATTGCTAATTGAGATGCAGGCACAAAATTCTTGCAGTTCAGATTTTGTCTAAATTGTAAGTTACACTTAAAAAGTCAAATTCTCAGCTGAGTGTGTGTGCATGCACATACATCTTAAACTGATCAGATGTGAATTTATTAAGGAAAATTAAATGCAGCTTCTAGATGCCTCAGTGGAGAGTCTTCTCATAAGAAAAATAAATTCTCTTGTAAGCAAGAGACTAGATTAACCTGAGGTTCCCCTGAAACACTCTTTATGGCATTCTTTGGACTTTTTATTCACCCTCAGCCAAGTTCTGCCACCTCAGTTCATCATGATGGTTACACAAGCCTGTAATACAAAGACTCTCAGTTCTAGGAGAGTAAAATGCATTACCTGGATCTATAGTATTATCTGTGTTCCTCTGACTTCGGCTTGCCAGGCTCATGGTGATGTTTGCTATCCCTTTTTTTGCTGGAGGTGGTTTCTTTATAACTGGTTTCAGCTGTTTCTGAATTTTGGTGATATTGTTCATTCCACTTGCCACCAATATGTCAACATGCTGGGTTAAATTTGTCATGATAGTTCCTGCTTTTATTTCAAGTACAGATTCAATGAGCTCTTTGAGGCCTCTCTGCAACAAGGGGATATCTGGCTGAGCAAGTTTAATTAGTACAGGTATACTCGCGTTCACTTTTTGGATGCTGCCGTTGGTATCCTGACACAGACCCCAGGCCTTGTGAGCAGTCTTGTTCAGAAGTGGAATGATGTTTGAGAAGCGGATCGACTTGGCCTCCAGGGCCTTGATCCTGGAACTCAGTGTCTGGAGCTGAAGTGAAACCACCTGTTCTTTCTCTGTTGAGGCAGCTTTGGTTTTTTTCAGTGAGACACAGTTGTTTGCCAAAAACTTGGAAATTTTTGACTCCGCATTCAGAAGGCGAACCTCATGGTCCTTTGATGCCTCCAAAGAGTCAATTAGTTTTTCTTCCAGGCGCCTGATATCTTGTTTTTGATTGTCCACTTTTGACAATGTCTCATTTAGAATATAGAAAAATCTTCTGAAATTGTGGACGGTACTTTTGTCAGACTCCTTGTATGGAAGATCAGAAAGCAGTGGAGCTTCTTGTAAAGTGATTTCATCTTTCTTGCCAATGAGCAGTGCCCGGAGGGATTCATTCAACTGTTGGAACTGGGGAATGAAAGCCAGGAGGCTGTCCAGTTTCTCAGCTCTGCCACAGCAGACATCAGTCTCATTTCTCAGAGCACGTAGTGTATCTTTCAGTACATAATTATCTTGAATAGAATCAATAGCACTGTTTATTACTACCATCGTCTTGTTTAATCCGTCTTCTATTTCCATGGAACATTCATTAATATGACTCTCAAACAGTTCCTGATAAGCCTGAGATTCATTTTTAAGTCCTTCCTGAGATTTGGAAAGCTCCTTAATTTCCAAACTCATTCTGTTGATGACAGTCGTGAGGTTTTCAAGCTTCTCATTCATTATTTCAGCTTGGATTTGTTGTTCATACTCTGAAGTCAGACTAAAAGGTACCCCTTGTTCAATCAAGGGTTGCAGGATCTCCATATCATAGCACAAATCATTAATTTGCTCATTCATTTTATCCATCTTGCTGTCCAATGGAAGTACCAGGTCAGAGAGACTTTTGTTTAGGACAAGCACATTCTCTTGTGCTGCTGCCAGCTGCGTTTGGAAATCCCTTCTGCTCTCTGACAGCATGTCATCGCAGACTCCCAGAACAGAGTCTCTCTGAATTTCCAGTGCAACACTGAGATTGCTGATCTTGGTATCCTGGACTCTTAAGTCATCGAAGATCTGCAGTACCATCATGCCTTGTTTCTTTACCTTCTCATGCAGTGTGAACATGTACTCTGTAACATTGTACTCTGTGATCTCATCTGCTGAAGGGAGGTTTTGGCTTGAAGACTGTTCAGCTGATAACAGTTGTTTATAAGCATCTTTCATTTCAGTAAGAGTCCTATTTAAAGATCCATAATAAATGACACTTCTTGATTGTTGATGCTCCAAGTTATCTTCCAAGGATTTCTGCTTTTCCTGTAAAGCTTTCATAGGCTTGTTACAAGTAAGGGTCACTTCCTCTTTCATCTGCACCAAATGACTCTTTAGCTCCAGAATGTCAAGCTTTGTTGGTGCACTGTCTTTCTCCTGAGCAAATTTTTGTTGGGTTTTGTTCAGATGCTGTACTAATTCTTTTGTATTTTCAAGATCTTCTGACAAACTAGACAGAGTCTTGAAAATTTGAGCCACGCTGTCTTGCGTTTCACCTTGAAATACTTTAAACTGTTCTCTGACAAGGTCTTTGAAAAATTCATTAATAGTTCTGGATTTGAGACCTTTGGGGAAAAAAGAGAAATATGGAAACAATCAAACCAATTGTGTAAGCAACATTTTTTTTCCACAATGTGAGCAATGTGCTGCACAGAAGTGAAATACATACATCCCCACTCCATTTTACCTATGCATATAGCAAAACTTAAAGCTGAGGAATGTAGAGGATGGCTGATAAGTGTTTGAAGACTCATCCCTGTTTCTACTGAAATCAATAGGAGTTTTGTTATTATTTTGAAAGGGCAAACTCAGATTCTGCATATGTGGTTTCAACCTTGATCTCATATAACTAAGCTGCTTCTGAGCACTGAAATGAGGACAACTGTATGCTTTTGTGGCTTGCTCATAAGAAAATGATGTGTCCTTTCTCCACTGAAAAGGAGAAACACCAGCTTTCTTAACATTATGGTAGAGAAGTGAAAGCAGAGATTACTACCTTCCTATTGTGTTGTATGTGGTAAGTGATCATACAACACTGCAAAAGTGAGAAAGAAGCAAATAAAAATAGCCTTATTGAATATCTGTAGTTAATAACATGACAACTGCTGCAAAAAGCAGACATTTTGAAGATACAAATCTTGAGTCAGTCATGCATGCCAAATAGCTCCTAGGAATACTGATCCTGAAAAGCACTAGACACAGGTGAATGTGGGAGAACTCTGCTCCTGTGACTAGCATCAAAATATGTCTCATATAGCCTTAGATGGATTAAGACAGTCATAAAATAGTGTTCATCAACAGTGCTGCATAACATATTTGAATTAATTAGAGCAGTAGTTCTACTCCGGTGAGATTAGAAGGATTTTTTAAATTTGTTCTCCAAAGATATCCACTATGTCCAGCTAAAACACTGAAGCATTCTTTGCGTGTTTTTTCCAAGCCCTATGAACACTTGCAGCCAGCTTGTGATGTAATGGTTAAACCCTTCAACTTCTATAATGCCTTGATGACCATTGGTTCTCTGACTAAAACTGTATTGATAAAGGCAGAAGTTCTCTGTTGCCTTCCTCTATTTTCCCCTCAATTACTTCTATAGCCTGGATTTTATTGCTTCATCTCTAAAACAGCAAGGCATGTTCTGAAACCTTATTTGAAAGCACATTCTCAGCAAGAGCAGTAAAATGGCAGGAAACCCAGTGCAACCTTGGGCTCCAGGGGTGCAAAAGGATTCCAAAGAAAAATGGGTTTATTCATCAAGCCGAAGAAAAGCACAGTATTTTTTCTATTCAGGAGATTCATTTGAATTGTGTGTATGTTTACAGCTGGAAACAGAGATAAAGTAGTTGGTAATATTTGCTTTTTATGAACTATAAATTAGTCTCAGTCTTTATTATGTCTGGAAAAATGAACAGTAAACATCCCTACTGCTTAGGGGAGAAATCTGTCCCTTGTTCAGATTGTTCAGGGCAGGATATAATAGGAAGATGCAATAAGTTTGCTAGCCTAGAAAAGAGCTGCTTCAGAAATACAGCACGAAGTTTCCTAAGCAATAAACTCAATTACTGTCAACTGTGGTCACAGATGTCACAATTTTTACATAAAGTATAAAAAACCAGCAGTGATAATACTGGGGTTTCCTTTATTATTTTACTTTTTACTAGCTGAGTAACAAGTAGATGACTAGACAGGTTTATACACATGAAAGTGCACATGAACATGCACACTACACACAGAGCTGTGTCAGTGAACTTCAGTGAAGGAAAAACAGTGAGATAAGATATCTGAGAATAAGGATGTCCTGGCAGCTGAGAGGAAGAACCAAGATACGAATGCAGAGTGAAAATAACAGACATGTAAAGAAACAATTGTAACTGATGATTTGGTCAGGTTACTTTATGATGCTGAAAAATGTTCTGTGCTTTAAGAGACACGATGAGCTGTGAGGAAAAATTTAACTGTTGTGAAAAGAAACGAGGGTACTCTACACCTTCTGTGAAGAATTACATTTCTTCATTTCAGCAACAAATCTTGATAACAGACCTCTGCTGCGAGAGGTCCTCCACAGGATCTACACTGGCCTTCTCTTTCGGTGACAGTCAAGAAACTGCCAGGCTCACTCTCTCCCCTTCCTGCTGTATTTAGTTGGATCATGGGTGTTGCATGGAGCTCAGCTCTGGTTTTCAGGTGTTCTTGTTATCAAGGGGGTGGAACCTGATAAAATAGACAACTTTAGGTTTTTCTCCCTTACTTGCTGGCTGGGACAACTAGGTACCTGGTAAGCAAGCCCTGTTCCAAAGTTTACCAGGGGCTGTGGGAGTCTGCTTCTCCACAGAAAGACCTGACACAAATTTGTGTTGTAGCTGACAACTGGGGATATTCTTAAACTTGAGCTGAGAACACACATGAGTGCCTTCATGGATGTAACTCAATTTCTCTGCTGCTCATTTTGAAATAGAAAGGTCTAAACTACCTGTGAACATTAAAGATCTCTTGCACCTTTGATGAGATTATAAATTTTAATTTTAACTCTCTGGCTGAAATCCAAAGTGTGTAATTACTTTGTGTCAACATACACTCCCTTTGCAGTTTCAATTATTTGAAGAATTATGTGCAAAATAAATGTATGTACACAGTAGACTGTGTTAGGTTTATATATCCAGCTGTAAATGACATTTCTAACTTGGAAGTGATTAACACTCCATTGTTGAGTTCATTTTTAAAAGAGTGCACATTTTAGTAATGAAGAGGAAAGGAGTCTACAAAAAGGCTTGATGTAGAGCGAAAGAAGAAATAGCAAGTAGTAAGCAGAGTTTATTAAATTCCAGGGATAATGCCAAATTATTTTCTGAGTAAAATGTAGGAGCAGTCCCCTGAGTACTGAAAACAATTTTTAAAATACACAACAGGATTCACTAATCAAATTAGAGGAGTTACTCCAGTGGGTGTTGCCCTGTATCAACAGATGACAAGTTTGTGGGACCAAAGTCTATTTACAGATGAAACCAAGAAAGAAAGACTTTGTAAACAGTATCGAATTATTTGTTCACAGAAACATACCTCGCTCTTAACAAACTGTGATACAAAGCTGGGCAGCCATTAGAATTTCTGTGACAAGAAAAAAAGCTGATTAATGGATATGAGCAAAGGACCTGAGCATTGTGGGAAGAAAACAGAAAAGTGGGGAGGAAGGAAGAAGTCTGAATAGCATGAAGCAACTACAGACAACTGTGCTTTGAAAGCACATTGCTTCAAGACGACAGTGGTACCGGGGAAGGTTATGTTTTGCTTTGGGTGAGCTTCGAAGACTAATTTTTTTTAGCAAGTGTGATGTGCCTACGCTGCACCTCTGTACCAAGTTAGGGGACAGCATGGAAACTCCTTCCAGTTCTTGCTACTTTAGGATGCTCTATGCCCACTTGGAGTATGACTGACTGATTTTCGCTGGACAGAAACTGCCCTTGCCCTTTGAGACTAAATATACAAGCCAACACAAACACTAAGTTTGTTCCCTCTCCCTTCCTTCCCTCATTTGCTGTTTACCTATGTACAGGGCAAGAATAACCTGTATTGGAGTGCCAATAATTAGAGTCAAGGAAAGTAGATGATAGCAGCATTTTCATTAGAGCTACTAAATTAGGAGATACATTGAGAACGTAAACCAAAAAAAGGGCCAGCAACTGGAGATTTCACGTAAGCAGGTATAATATAGAGCACTGCAGATAAAAACAATAAGGGCTTGAAACACATTTTCAGAGAAGTGTGAAATAATGGGGTTTTTTTGTACTGCACACTTGAATTAGGATTTGGACCCTTATATACAGACAGGGAAAGGAGAAGCGGGAGCACAGGGTGCAGCAAAAGACCTCTTGGAATAGCATGAAAGTGGCAGCTAGAATGAGTGTAATATAAAAAAGAACAAAGGGAAAGCAGACAGGAAATGGAAAATATTCAAAGACAAATTAAATGTACGCCCAAGGGTCAAGAAAGCCATCTAGCAATATGCGGGGAGGTGAAAACAGGTCACCGAAGGAGAGGTGGGATAAATGTGAGCCAGGGTACAAGAGAGCCATCTAGCATGTGACACAAGCAACTCAGGAGACAGAGGAATGAAAATACAAGGAATAGGACCACACCTATTGAGAGACAAAAACACTTGTTGTTTCATGCAGTTTTATCTCAATGTAAGGAGCTCAATTTCCCTCATTCTATTTTTAAACAACAGAAAAGTCCTCTGAATTCTAAAGTATATAATACAAAAAGTTCGGTGAAAATTCCTGAAAAATGAGAAAAGCGTTGCACATCAAGGAAAAGAAAGGCTCAGTCTCAATCTGTTTGTTAAGCAGCACTTGTAGTTGGGTAACAAACATATCTTGCTGTAGGATTCACAAAGAATGGACGTGTATATCTGCTGGCGAGGGGCTGCCCAGCCTCCTGATCCCTGGCCATGTCTTTCTCATCTACCAAACACGAGTACAGAGGTTTATCAAAGGTTGCCTAGTGTGATCAGAGGCAAATTTAGCAGGATGTTTGCCATGTTATAAATACAACAACCACAGAATTCCTCAGACGTTTTCCCTGCATATGTGAATTATGTATTAAAAAATATTACTTAGACTTGGTCACAAAGCAAATATTACATCCTTCAGCAGCTGTCAGATAAACAAAAAAACAGAGATAAGAATATTTGCAGAAGCTCTAATTAAATGAAAAGGCCTTAACAGTGCAGTTACCATGTAGACAACATAGGACCCAAGAACATAAATTTTTTTATCAATATAAAAGTGACAGATCATAACAAATGCCAAAATAAACAAACCCCTCTATTATGAAATGAAACTAAAAAAGTTCTCCCTATAAATGTTGAGAAATAGAATAGGACAGCCTATGAATGCTTTTGGCATTTATATTTTTCTGGCACCTTTAACTGGATGAGTGATTACATTAATTTATTTCTCTTACCTTTTAGAAAAGACTGGAAGTCTCTGCCCTTATCTTCATTGATTTTGCCTTCCAGAGAAGAAAGCATCTTGCTCACATCACTCACTGCAGCAGCAATGCTGTCAAACTTCTTCTGTAGAAAAGTCAGTTTCATCTCCTGGCTGCTAATCTTCTCATTCATTTTTTGTGTAAGCGCTTGGTCAGAGAACAAAACGAGAAGGAAAGAAAAAAAGTAGTGTTACAACATTGTAGGGCAGAAAAAAAAGAAAGTGTAGTTGACTTGAGAGACATTAGCTGGAAGTGGGGTGAAAAGTTTGAATTTTTAGTCTTGAGTGAATCATCTTGATTTTTGTCATGTATCATGTATTAGTGACACTCAGCTGCACAGCAATAACTAATTACTGAAGCATCTATATCTATTAGGAAGTATTTATAATTCTACAAGAGCATTTTGAATGGTTAGCATATTTTAATCAGCATAATGCGATTCTTCTTCCACCTAGCGACCTATAGTTTATACAGTTAAATCTCATTTAGTCTGTCTCAAAGCTAATCTTAAGGCATTAATTTTTACTTGCTGTTTATAACATAACTTCATGAATTTGCAAGGCTTGTATCTGAAGGTATACATCATCTTTTCAGCATTGGGGTCAAAATAAAGACTTGTTCGACACATCCGCAAGGCAGAAAAACAGCTAATAGATATATGACTTTGGAGTAATCATTAGCCTGTCACTGAGAAAAGATGCTCAATCTGTGAAGTCAAATTTACTTTAAAACCTACCCAAGCTGTTCCTGACACTTGGAGTCTCTTCAGGTATCCAAAGGCCTAGCTGGATGCTTTTAAGACAGATAGTGGTGAAGAAGGCCTTGGTCTTCCAAATTAAGACTCCACATGACTTCAGCTAGCCATCTGAGTTTCACAGCTCACAGGAATGAAACTTAGTCTGGGATTTTCAGAAGATGCAGATAAAATTAAATGCTCTAATTCCTGTAAGCAGAGCTACAAAATCTCTTCAGCTCCTTCAACAATTCAGCCTAAAGGGCCCACCTTAGACACATGGTACCTTATCCTTCATGATACCTTACCCTACATGATCTAGGCCATACTATGACTTAATAAACTGCTGTGCAAGAGATTCTTTAGCAGTAGATACAAACATTTATTAGTGTAAATTTACAGTATTTCTATTGATCTTGCGTCACTTTTCATTATGGCATCATTGTCTATTTCTATTACAGCCAGCAGTTATAAATCACGTAGAAGCACAGGGGCTTGAAGTCTACAACAACAAAAAAGCAATTTATATGTAAAAGGCCAGATTCGTATGACTAAACTTTTACTCTTCAAAACTCTAGTATGTAAAAAAAATAAATGGATTCTATCTAGTTTGACAGCATTTGGGAAAATCCAGAAAATTCACTAAACGCACCCAGGCAGTGCAACCAAAGCGTGCCAACACCCATGAGAATGCTCTCCTGTAGAGGCGTGTTGGTTGTAAAATTCATAATTGGTAGAGCCTGGTGAATAAGGCTGGCTGTTTTAGGTTAGGATGTCATCATCTCCAGCTGCTTACTTTTCTCATGGTGTCTACTTACACAGACTCAAAATTGTATTTACAACTCCACCACCTACTTTAGAGTCTGACAATTCTCCCCAACGGCACTGTGGAGACAAGCCATCAATGGATCTTCTTTGTCTGAATACTCTTCATCATAATACTACTTGGTGACAGACAGACAGGTTTGGATACTTCTGCTTCTGGCTGAATTGTTACTATGAGAAAGTGATTTGAATTCATCACTGGCTCATGCATAGTCACTGAAACTGATAGCTAACCTGCTTTCTTCAGTTTGGTTTCTGTCAGTTCCTACTGAAGGGGGAAGACAAGCTGCATAGACAAACCTAAAAGTGAGGTTTAGATGTGGCATGGCTGCACAGCGGGATCTGGAAACAGAAGCTGGCTTGCAGAGTCCTGGTCTCAGGTCATATTTGCAGGGTTGGCACCATAACAGGTGCCTCTCCTAAACTGACCCCATTTGATTTAAAAATAACTAAAAAGCAATTAACATGAAGCTCTGAGATTCCAATTTCAGAGTTATTTTTCAGAGCAGAATTCCTACCAAAAGAAGTGGAAAGTTTTAATGCTCTGTTGATCAAGGTCACTTTTTCATATGGGTCCTGTCTGCTTTACTAGACAACATCTTCCTCTCTCCAGTACTGGGACACTTGGTTGCTCCCACAATATCATCAAGGGCAACAGCCTTCTCCTAACTCCTGTTTGAAAGCACCTTTCCATATCTCCATGCCAAATTTAGTCTTTCCCTCTCCCACCTATGCTTTCTAATTTTTCCATGTATCTATTTTGACTTAAAGTAAAACACATATATGGACATAAGCACATACATGTGTACTGTCTCCATAAAAGCCTGTGCAGTCTGGATTCTGACATCCTGTTCTCCCAGCATGCATGAATATCCCAGCACCAGACCAGTATATTGACAACTGACCTGAGAACATAACTTGCCTTATTATTTGGTTCCATAAAACGTTTTCAGATATAGGCCAACTGTGTGAGTGACAATAATACCTTAGCGTGTAAGAGCTGATGATTACACAAAAAGCCATTGTAGATACTCATAATCAAAACATCAACAGATTCAAAAGAAAATGGAGGTAGTAAGAAAGTTCAAGGAGCATGCCTTTTTTACACTTTCATGTCTTGTCCATGTTCTGGCTCCTTGCCATATAAACGACAATCTCATTTTGACAGAGAACACTGACGAATAACTTGAATATAATTTGTCACCAAAAATTTACCTGGCAAATGCAGTCTCACTCACTGCTAAGGAGTATATCACAAGCAGAGAATAATTTCTTCAAACAATTTCCTTATTCAAGCATGTTTCATATATTTCTTCTGTTGTTATTTAAACACAATATGCTGATTGTTGGCAGTTCTCCGAATACACAGACTTTCTAAATAACTGCATTACCAACATCTCTACACCCTCAGAGGTGGTACAGACTGGAATATAGTATAGTCTATCAACTACTTGAATACCTCTAAATCACAGATACCTTTTCAGGGGTCTTCATAGTGAACACTTAATATTTTAATTCATGGTTAATTGGAATGATCTGATAAACCACTCTTGTTGCTGCTCCCAGTTTAGTGAGTGTGCAAACATGCCTGGCATGAATAAAATTCTGTTCCCATGAATACTTATGCAGACAACTATGAAATTAATTTTCTGGAACATTTGTGCTGGTAAACTTTAAATCATACAGATGGTAATGGAAAACAAAGGGAAGTGATCACACCTAACAAGCCTAGAGGCTAAGAGGTGAAGAAGATTTTCATGCAGCAACCACCTAAGGTAACTTCTCAATGTAGATGACTATTTGAATAAAAGTATTATTGCTACTACCCAGATCTTGCAGTGCTGAGGTCTGTACATTACTTTGCAAAAAACACACTGACATTATGTTCCAAAACCTTACAGTCTAGATAGGTTGCAGTAAACACAGTAGTGAGCAAATGAATAATGTAATAAGAAAGTCTCAAACATCTCTGGTGTAAAGCTGTAAACTGTCCCTGTATTGCTCAGCTATTTGATCATCCTAGATGGAGTAGCTTAAAACACAGCTAAGCCACTTCTGCTAAAGTTTGAAGTGTCATTGTACTGACTTTGGAGAAAGCACCAATTTTTATAAGAAAATATATACCAATAATCACGTATTCAGATAATACCATTAACATCACTACATTTTCTTCTATGACCAGTGATGGTCTATACTACTCCTAGATTTGGTTTGGGGTTTTTTGGTCTGTGTTGTTTCAAGTTTTTTTCTTTTTTTTTTTTTTTTCTGTTAATTCATCTCTTTTACTCAGTAATATGAGTTTAAATATTTCTATGCAAAATGACTTTCCTGGTTTTAGTTTAGTCACAAGACACTCTATAAAAGCTAAGCTACTGGCATCTTTAAACACAGTTTCTTCTGCCTATCTTTATCAGAGAAGCATACTACTAAACCATGACTGCTAGAATCTCTACTGGTTCATTCAGGTCCCTTCACCAGACAGGGATTTTTCTCAAATTGTTTTTGTGATCTTAGTGAGTCACATGATCAGTGATTTGGCTAGAAGTGACAGTAATTACAACAGCTGACCTGGCCTGCTGAGGTCCTGAGGAGCTCCTGATGTCCTCTCACTGACAGTTCTGCTGCTTTCAGCTTGATTGCTGTGTATAAGTGATTGTTGTTCTTGAGCTAAAAGAGGGAGAAAAAGGAAAGGATGTGAGTGAACCACTGAACATGGCAATCAGGATTCCACAACAGCTGCTTTCTCTCTCTATTCTACACCAACTTTACCAAAGCCTAATCATCTGCAGTGATTTTTGTTATCTGTTTAGCCCATCTATAACACAGTACGGGACCATATTGATGAAGACAATGAATGCCTTTATAAATGGCTTCCTGAGACTGGCAGGGGTTAGAGTTAATACTAAAATGTCAAAACTTTGCCCTATAATGAAAATAATTTTTAAATCTCAAGGGCTACAAATTCTAGAGGAAGATTTTTAGATCAATATAAAACATCAGTACAAAGACAGTCAGCTGTAAAATAAATTAGGATTTTTTATAGCTACAGAATTAGTCAGGTTTGTTGAAACTTTGTTTTGACAGATCACACAAATCTTCAACCATGGAAATCTTCCCCCTAAAGGCAATGGTGATATTTATCATTGCAGCATCTAAAAAATAAAAACAATTTCAAAATGTTATCAAATTCTAAATTCCAACAAACGTCATCTGAGATTTGTGACTGGTACGTACACTAAAATCTTCACAGAGGTGATAACTTTGTAAATATTTTCTTGTGTCATGGCAGATGAGATTTCTGTGCTTATTTTACATCTCAGCCCAAAGATCCCAAAGCAATTTGCAAAAAAGCTAGACTAACATTATTATTATTTCAGTATTACAGCTGGTAAAATTGAGATCCAGAAAAGTAAAGTGCCTTCACTCACAAAAAGTAGGGAACAACCAATGGAGCTGGGAACTGAACAGAGATTTCCACCTTCCTGACTCATTTCTCTAGCTATTAGGCTTAACTGGGCCACCTCCATTTCATTATTGTTTAAAAAATGAAATATGGACAAAACAGCTTGTACATTTGCTAATGTAAATTCATACCAATTTTTATATGCTTGCTCAGCTCATGAAGCATTTTAAAGTGGATGTTGTTCCAGCTGGAGCACATCTAAGGAATGCCACTTATGTAGCACTGATATGATTTGCGATCATACAGTACAAGCAGAATAACTTGGGTATTGTGACATTATTTTCCATTTCAACTATTAGAACCTAGTCTGGCCATAATGTGAGTTTCCAAGGAAACAGTAAAATGCTGGATCAAGAAATTCCCTATGTTTCATCAGCCACTTGGCAGTATAAGTGAGGATCAATAGATTACATTTAAGGACAATATAAGGTATCTGAGGTTGTAAATGAAGGCAGGGTAAGTAACAATTAGGTGGGCAAATCAGAGCAAATTATAAGGACCAAAACTTTCACAGAATTAATTGAAATTAGATTATAAGAAACACTAAATCCTTGAACAGTTATCATTTCAATAGCTTCTGTTATCTTTCTGTGGCATGGTTATTGACAGGAGTTAATACTTGCATTCAGCCCAATTAATTACAGAGGATTTATCAAGTGGTGATATGTTGATAAAAATCTATGACAAGGGAGTGAGTTACTTGCCTGTGATAAAGACCATCTGATCAATGTCCTTTTATTCTTTCATTTACCTGACTTTCTGTTGCTCTGAATGTGTTCACTGACAGTGTTACTGCTAGGCACCAGGATTTTTTTTTTATACTATCCATCTTATTTTTCATCTGTCCTGTTAAACCAACAGCTCCACTCACAGCTTCACATTGGGGAATACCCAAGCCCTTACAGTTTTGTTCACTTGAGAGTTTCAAGGATATATATTTATTGCTATGTACTTGTTTTACTAATGCTTTAAACTGTTCAGGTAACTTAATCCTTGTAAGACCCAGGACATAATATCATCCTGTTGGAGTAAACCAGTAATGGAGCAAGTCAATAGTGCATTATACTGCTACTAAAAGCAGCAGGGACTGCACACACACACAAAAAAAAAACCTGACCTAGAGACAATACCTCATATTGTGCAGTTATTAAATTTGATCACTGTATAGGAAAGTTACTTCTCAGGCAGCATTAGAAATTCAGGGTTTTCATTTGTGAAACAAATTCCAAAGAGTCACTGGCAATATAGCTTCTCCTACATCATTCTTCCAGCATGAAACACTCTGACACATATGTGATTAAGTCTTATGTGCTCTTTGGTCCCACAGGTAAGATTTCCCATCCTAGATGCTGAACAGCAGCAAATGTGATGGGAGCACCAGACTGAGACTCTAAGATATATATTCTTTAGGGTAGAAAGAGCCATCAAATGTCTCGCATTTGAGACCTTTTTAAAATTGGATATGCTATGCTCAGTTTAAGCTAAAAAGATAAAAGATAAAATAAAAATCGGACTTCTAGACGCACCTTATAGGTGCCATTTACAATAACAGAGCAATACCAACAAAAGAAGCACAATTCAAAATGCTGAGCAATGAGGAGTCCTTCCAGTTCCTCTGGGAGTTTCAGGGTCCTCAGCAGCTCAGAATACCAGTTAACACGCATGAGAATTTAACATTAGGCTCCTATCACTGAACATATTGGCCTAGATGTATAATTCATTGTCCCATGTATTTTTAAATACAGTGTGTAAAATTATTTCAGAGAATATTAAAAAGATGGAAATTGGATCTTTTTCTCTCAATATATTTTTGATGAAGCAGGAGCAGCCGAAGGAAAATCCCTGCAGGGAGTTTGGTAGTTTCCTCCCATTCCCTATGATTCAAAGTCAATTGCTACCTTTTGTGCCTGCAGCTCACCCCACACAGAGGATAGCAGACGACATCACTTGCTCCAGTGTGGAACATTTTACAGCCATCTGCTGGAGAAATTACATCTCTACCACGCAAGAGAATTCAGCGCTAACAATGGCTGAGGCATTGTCGGCAACTCTGAGGACCAGCTGTTTGCTGCAAACCACAGCCAGGGCAGATGGAAATGAATTAATACACATTAAGTCACCCCAACCTCACTCCACAGCAAACCTGAATTCAAATGCAGCATGATCTACATTTGATCTTCCAGTTCTTGAAATCATTTGTGACACAGAGTTCAGGGACCACACATGCATGAGGAAATGGGGATTTCTTCCCCTCCAACATGAACATTGTTTTCTTCAGGTTAAGGATGAAAAGTTAAAATAAGGCTGCATTTAGTAAAAATGACATAATGAACTTTGCAACTCAATTTTCATGCCCTTTCATTTTAGCAGTTTTGTTCCCTGTTAAGCATTTGATCTTCCCAAATCAAAATAATGATGTGTTATTTGTTGAATTGCCCATCTTGTGCTGTTTCATGAGACTTGTAAGAAATCTCATCTACATTTTTCCCTTTGTGAAAGTTTCTTGCAAAATTGCATTGTCCATGCTGGACTAGGATCCACATCTGATCTTGTGTTGCCACATAGGAGGCAAAGTTAGAAATAGTGATCTGAACACATCTCTTACCAGAGGCTTTTTTGTCTTACTCACTACGCTACTTGGAGAAGCATCTGTAACTGAGCTGTTACAATGAGGCTGCCAAATATGGTTTACAGATATCTAGTAATAACTGTCAGACGGTGACAAGTGTTTCCTCCTGCTTAGACTATCAGCCTGAAATAGTTATGTACTATTTCACGTGGTTTGAGAGAGAAGCTAAACTGGAAGGCATTTTGAATTATCATTTGCTACAAGCAACCCACATCACACTAACGGTGCCTTCCCAGGATGTGAAATATATTGTCACAATACCCCCTTTCCCTTGGCACAGAAACCCTTGGGTAACAGTTCTGTTGTTGAGCAGATCAAGTGCAGTGAGGCCAAGCGGAGGGCTCAGCAACTCTGGGGAGCCTCAGTCAGAGCTTACAACGTCTCTCCTCCTGCTGTTGTAGAAACAGAGTGCCTGAAGACAAGGCTAAAGGGCTCCCAGCTGTTAAAGTTCATTAGCTGACATCCCTTCATGGGAATTGAATAATACAGGCAGGACTTGTGCTGGTGGTCTGCTCCTCATGGGAGGCAGGATTCCAGAAGCAGGGAAGAAGAGCCTTTCTGACATAACACTTTTAATCCCAATCTCTTTAAGCACTTCAACAAGCATTAATTAATTAAATAGCCCAATGTCCCTTGAGGTAAGTGTCATCTCAATTTTCTAGATGGGTAAACTTGGGTATGCAGATTATAAGTGGCTTCTCCAAATTATTCAGCAAGCCAGAAGAGGTTTGAAAATAGAACCCAGGAGACGCAATTTCAAACCCACTCTTGTAATACTTGACAATGTTTTCCTTTATTCTTATTTTTACACAGACGCCACTACAAATTGAGTTATACAGCTTTTCTTTTTTTTCCTGGTCAATGCTTCCCTGTTGTTTTGATGCCATTTTGATTTTGTCAACAGTAGTCTCCCCCTTCAAAAAGCATTTTTTAATCTATTTTTGCTAATGTCTGCATTTTTTAAAAGCAAACCTTTAAAAACATCTGATACATGCTCACTGGACAGCCTTGCCGCCTGACTGTGTCCTGTGTTAATATCTGACTCCACACTCAGCTGCACAGAATTCTGTGCCTACTGAGGTTCTGGCTCTTCAGCATTGAAATTTCCCTCCTGGATGTGAATAACAGTGATTTCTCTTCATTCCTCTACTTTAATTTTTAATCACAGCCTCTACTTTACCACCAATGATTGAATTCCCTACCACATCTAATGGCCTTTCTTCTAATATTCATTCATTTAAAATATGTATGCTGATGCCGTATCTTATTTTTCAAGGGCAGCTTGTTTAAGGCCAGCAGCAAAGAAATAGCTATTATACAGATGTTAAACTACAGTACATTGCCATATGTTTGATCACCAGGGCAGAGGTACTTGACTGTTCTGTCAAAAAACGGGCACAATTATACAGGGATCATGTGTAATACCTAGGAAAATTCAGTCAGTGCTGAAATGAGCAACAAAAGTCCTACTCAGTTCAGAGAGAAACAAAGTTGATACATTATTTTATCGTGCCTAAAATATATTCTTGGAGCCTGAAACTGAAAGCCAGGAGAATCACAGTGCCGCAGATGAATTTTACAGCAAGCATTCAGCGGCAGACCTGGATTTAATACCCCCAGCACTGCAATACTCAATAGCTAAAAGGTCAAAAGTAGAGACGCACTGAATGCAAACTCCATATTTTAGCAAAATTTAATAAGGTTGAAGAGTTTCTGAGTTTTATTTATAGTGGAAGAGAGGAAAGGACATTCTGATTAGCTGCTCTAGAAATTCATGTGCAAGGAAGAGACAATATCCCAAAGCCTTTTAGTCTACTGTGCATTTTTACTGGTTTTAAATTAACAGGAAGAACTATATTGACTTTCAGCAGAGACATTTGTACACAAATCAGATTGTATTGTTTTACTTTGTTGAAGTGAATAGTTTCAAATCCTTACAACTGTACTCACCTTTGGGTTGGCAGTTTTGCCCACTGTACCCAGGACAGCACTTCCACTCCAGTGACGTTACTATTTTATGTTTGATTCTGTAGGCTTGGTGAGTTGCTGCCTGGGACCTGTAAAACAAGACCATTGACAATCTATTTTAGGTGGCCAAACAGGAGTTGTAAGATACCTGTATAACGACATTGTGTTATCTTACATGTGAAATGTATCCTTTCATTAACTGCTTGAAAATGAAAGTGAAGCCTAACTAGGGTTTGGTGTTTCAATAATAATCACAGTTTTACTATTTCAGCATTCAGCTCATCTGCATGGATTTTAAAGGAGCTTGATGTTTATTTAGTGCTGTCAGGTTCCTTCCCTGCATATCTTATCCAGAAGTCATATACTGCTAAGTTTTATGGAAGATATTACAATTTACATCTACTAAACTGGAGAGAATGAGCCAAAAATACTATTGTGAAATGCTGTTTTCTCTGAAATCAGTGAAAAAAGCATTCATGATGAATTTATGCCATGTTGGTTCATAATTAGCACACACTGGAAGCCTTCCATTCTGATTATTTTAAACGAGATTATACAAACATTAATCTGATAAAGCGTAAACATTTCCACTCTGGAAGTCAATGAAAGGAGGGTATGGCTATGTAATTGTGATGCCTATTACTGTTAAAGTACAGATACTGCAGAAGCAGCAGCAATTTTGTTTGTGTTCCAACGCATTCTGCACATCCTGTCTATTCCATGACTTTTTAGCTTTCTTAGCATCTGAGAAGTCAGTTTAGAATGGACACCCTGCAGTAGGGTATACAGAAGAAACTAACTACAGCAAGTCTACTTGCCTCTTAATATATTAAATACAAAATACAAAGTTTGAATAAAAATAATACTGTACAGTTCTGCTAGTTGCTAAACATTATATGAAGAACACCTCAAATCTCTGAAAACACAATTATAAAATGGTTACAAAACTGCTTTGGACACACAATCAATGCCTAAATCATTCCAGAAAGTGAGACAAAGACTGTCAGACCAAAATCCTCCCACCAAATTAAAAAATGTTACCTTGTTTTACACTGTAGTTAATCTTGTCACCCCTTCACAAGGGATGTAATATTATATATATTAAAATTCATGGCAGCTGGAAGGAGCTTTGCATGTGTCCTCAACCAGCTTTACCTCTGAGAAATGGCTTTTTCAGCAGCAAGAGCTAAATAAAGATTAAGGTAAACTGAAATTAAGAGGGTTCTCAGTTCTTCTGCTGTATGGGGGGTCTTATTCTATAATTAAGCTACCTTATTCTGCATTAGCATAATCCATTCCTGAAAGCACCCATAAAAATGAAGTGTCCATGAAGAATAGCTATTTCAAAAATAGCTCTCCACATAGACAAGCCCCATAAGAGTAAGTAGTACAGACTTACTTACAGGAGCTAATTTACAAGGAGCTAATTTTCCTACCAAAAAGAAATCAGAGTTATTGTGAATCTTCCAGATTGAATTAGACAAAAATCTAGCAACGCTTCAACCACAGTGTCCATTCCACAGTTTTGCAATACCACCGACTAAATTTCAGAGCCATAAAATCCTAGAGATACTCCATTCCCAGTTTTACCTCACAGCTTTAAGCATGTTCTGCCATACCACTCTCTGTAAGAGGCTTTTGAAATTTTTCAAGGAAAAAATGTCTTACAACCTCTGTTTCAGTTTGCCATTTTCCAGGCCCATGCATTAAAATCCAATTTCATTTACTATTGAATCTAATGTTTGGAAAATACAATAAGGCACCCAAACCACAAAGGACAATCTGATTATGTTTAACAGTCATTATTTACAAGCTGTATCCAGGCCAATTACTTTTCTAGGTTCACTGCCTGACCAAAGCTGTGCCAGAAATAAGCACCCAGCAGAGATATAACAACAAAATACTTATGCCTCTCAGGGGAGGCCTTTTGCTCCAACAAAGTACAAGCTCAGAAAACTGCACAGGAAATATTTTCTTTCCCACATGTACTTTAAAGCTTTGTACATGTGCACCTTTCCTTGTAGTACTCCAGTAGAGGGGAGCAGGCAGTGGGCTCACTTGAAGACTTTGAACTGATCAGAGGGTGCCAGAGCAAAGGCGTGCCAATCCTGTATTGTGGAGCTCAAGGACACTTCCCAGTCACAAGCTTCTATACTCACTGTAGGGACATCTTAAGACCAGACCTGAAAACATGCTAATCTGCTCCCTCCTGTTTTCATTTTAATTTCTAAAGACATAGTTGTATTAATTATGCAGCTGGTGATAATTAAAGTAATTGCAAGTATTCTTTCTTCCTACTTTGACACACCTCTGAGCACAGGATCCAATATGCCAAGTGCGAGGCTCTGCTCTGCCTGATGAGAAGGTTTCCACGTTGTCCACTACCACTGTAGGTAAGAGTCTGGTATGAACATAAGCACACCAGTTCCTGTAAGAGACAGAAAGTAGATATAACTAAAAGAACAAATACTATTTTCCACAATATGATGATATACGGTACTTAAAGAGGAAAGTTAAACCCACAATTTAGCAATAGGACTAAGTTATGAAAATTAAGTTCAGTTTCCCTCAGACTGCCAGTGTAGTCTTGGGCAATTACTTAGTCTTTGTGCTTCAGCTACCCGTTAACAACAAAGAAAACATACAATCATTTCTCCAGCTCTACATATATTTATATTGCAAAGCTAAATTTTTCTTTGTAAATGTTTGTGGAGCACCAAGTAGAAAGCAGCTCTTCTAGACTGCAGTAATGACAGGTCTTAAACTACACCTGCATTTCAGGCTCCAGAAGCTGTTTAACCAGAATTCAAAGGACTGTTTAGCAAGGTTTTTAACTAGCCATAACCTTCAGTTTATGGATATACATTTCGATTCTTCCTCCCTTTCCCCAGCAATATTGTGAGTACACGCAGACTGTGTTTTGCGGTGTACTTTGAGGTCAAAGCCACACACAGCAATAACATGCCATAGCTCCACACTTGCCTGTGCCACTGGCTACCCACCCAGAGAAAGAAGTCACGTACAAAACGATCAAACTCTTGATCACTGCAGCACAGGACGTAGGAGCTGGTGAGTGCAAGGACAGGTTTGCTTTTTTCTACTTTTAAAAAATAATTCTAAAGAGGTTGCAAGAAACCACAAACTGTTAAATCGGATTTTGAAACCAGGCGACTTGGTAGGAGCTACAGTAGAGAACAAAATTAAGTACAAATTATAAGGTGGATAATGGCTCAGGACAGATTTGTACAGGGAAATCACAACTCAGAAATTTCTTGGCATTCTTTGAATCAGAAGCAGGTAGATAAAGGGGTGATTTTTAGAGGCTTTTGGCAAGGTCACTCACCAAAAGCTGTTAAAGTGGGGAAAAAAAAAAAAAAGCAACTTGCCATATAGTGAGAGGATAGATCCTGTTATAGATTAATAAGGCGTTAAATCAGAGAGGTGAAAGACTAATTAGCTTTCTCAAGAAACAGTTTATCAGCAGAATCCCACATGAATCTGTAATGGACATTATGTTCATTAGTGAGGGGGAAGTAGGTGAATAGGGAGATGACAGTTATAGAGCTATACAAAATCATTTTGTGTAGTAAACCTAAAGATTATATTGAAGAGTTACGGAAATCTCATGACACTGATTTTCCAACTAATGGAGTGTCAAACAAAGGTCTTCCAATGCAGAGTCAGGCACAGATAAAGGCAGCCTTATACAGACAGTATGACTACCTAAATTAACCATCACCAGGAAAAAGATCTTGGAGTCATTGTGATCAGCTCTTTGAATATGCTAATTTAGTATTTTGCATTAACTAAACTAGTGAATCAAATACATAAAATTAGTGAAAGACTACAGAAGCAGAAAACACCACTGTTTCAGGAGATCAACTCCTTGCCACTGTATATGAGTTGATGGTTAACCCACATTTCGAAGACAGAATTCAGGTTAGTCCCTACATCATAAAGAGAGGTGAAAAGAAAAACACAAAATAGAAGATGAAGAGCAGGAGGGATGGGAAGTCATAGCATTCATTAATGTTCGTCTTTTTATGACAGAGAAGTATCAAAACAAAACAGGTTTAAACAAACAAAAAAAAGGGGGGGGGGCGCGGTCAGTGTGGTGTTTCTACAAACATAAACTCTGCCAGATTTGGAAGTTTGGGAAGCCAAAATAGATTTTTTTCAAAAGAAGTTAAATGATTTAATGAAAGAACATGCCTTTAGGGTGTCGTTGGTTTTTTTTGTTTGTTTGTTTGTTTGTTTTTAACATAAAGTTGTAGTTATAACCTCTGTCTCAGGAAGTCCCCCAGCTGCAAATTGGAAGGCATCCTGAAGAAAGTACTATTGAATTTCTAAGTTTGGGAAGCCAAAATAGATTTTTTTCAAAAGAAGTTAAATGATTTAATGAAAGAACATGCCTTTAGGGTGTCGTTGGTTTTTTTTGTTTGTTTGTTTGTTTGTTTTTAACATAAAGTTGTAGTTATAACCTCTGTCTCAGGAAGTCCCCCAGCTGCAAATTGGAAGGCATCCTGAAGAAAGTACTATTGAATTTCTGGTGGTGGAACAAATGTCTGTTTGGTCTAGTAGTCCCCCCCCCCCCCCCCCCCCTCAGCCTTTCTCAGGGTCATACATTATTTCCTTGTCCATGCTGAAACATACTTCATTTTTGACTTGGAAAGCTAGTATCAAGACATTAAGTTACAGGGCTGATGAACTTGCAAATTCCTCCATACCAACATTTGCGTATCAGAATTTAAAGTTTGTCTTCCTAGGTCATGTTTTGCTGCTAACCTTTGCTTGCAGTTGCAGTAGCTCTGTTAGTGTTTTATAATCCAGTAAGGAAATATATATTTACCACTGAAATCAGTATCTTGCTAGGGGCTTCTTACAGTGGAAAGCAAAATATAATTAAGACCAGATTAGTTCCATTTACTTATGTGGCATTAGTACAGATTTACACAGCTCCAAACAAGAACAATGGCACAAAACACAAAATAGTATCAGCATCTATCCTTAGGTGATTGCTATTGTTTACTGAGATACTACCAGTGCACTTTCATTAAATTCAGCAGTGCTTTACTTGGAAAATGATTCCTGAAAAAACAGCAGAGTAAGCTAGGAAGTAAGATGCTAAGTAAGGCCAGCCAAGACTGAACCTCTCTGTATCTCTGCTGCCAGTATTATGGTGGTCCCTCACACAACACCTATTGTTTAATTGATGAGTAATGCGTTTCATATCAAAGGGGTTTTTACTGAGTCTCTTTGATCTGATTTTGCTTACTCAGTCTCCACTTCCTTGACAGTTTTCATTGGGATACCATTTCTTTTTAATTGGGTATTAAAAGGCTGTGCTTTTTTTTGATGCTTCCTTTATGTTCTGTCTCCTCTAGCTATGCCCTTCTGTCTGCATGTATAAATTAAAGACTCCATGAATAAATGTTTGCTAAAAATTCAGTGCAGCTCTCAAGCGTAAAGCTTAAAGATTAGGTAAACTTCTGACTAACTCTGTGGAAGCCTGGAGCAACTCTATACACATTTGAGACACAGAAAATTGTCATAATCAAAAGGAGACTTAAATCTTTTTAGATTTGCAGAGGAATCATGAAGTTACTTACAGCACCCCTCTGGCTGGGGCACTAGGATCCTTTACAGTCTCCTGGATCACAAAGGGACTAACAACACTAACTAAACAATAATGAGATTTGCAGTTAAACATCACCAACAGTAAGCCAAATAGAGAGCTTGTAGGTCTATCCCTTCCAGCACAGCTCTGCAGTAGCAAGAAAGGATAGGCCCCCGCTTTTGCCAAGTGTTCAGTAGGAGCAGGACACAGCAGGGCACTCACCTCCCTTACAAACACAACCCTAAAGACAACTTTTCCATGGGGCTTCCTTGCTGAGCATCAGGGAGCAGGAAGAGGAGGCTTTCTCCCAAACAGAAGATGGGAAGCAACCACACAAGTTAAGCACTGACTTTACCAGGAACATGCAGGGCCACAGCACCAGAGACAGGCAAGTAGCAGTAGGGGAACAACAACAGGTCCACTAGTAGCCCAGCAAGTATTAGGAAGAGCCTAGGTAACAAGTCAGGTCCAAGTGGACTGCTAGAGACAAGCACCTTTATGAAAGGAACAGGTTCAAGCCTGGGCTTAAATGGAGCCCCTGGCCACTGAGTGTGGGTGGAAGGTTTCAGGTGAGGTTGCCTGGGGTTGTTAGAGCTTCTTAGCCTGCCCTGGGTGCTATCACTGAGCTCCTTTCTCATTACAGGTACGATGCCTGTTCCATTTCATAGCTGTACTGAGGGTTCTGTCCTCAGCGTCAACGTTTTCTGCAGTGCATACAGTTGGTGTATAATTTTTGGTAATCGGATTCCATTTTATATCTGCGTAAATGCAATCAATGAAAAGGTAAAACAGTGAAAACAGGCATAAAAAGTAGTTATAAAATACATGAAAGCCCTGGAATACAGAGAGTTCAGTTAAAAAAAAAAAAACAAAACACAGTTTTTTAAAATTTGTAATGTAAATCCACTAATTATTATTGAGGGTGGCTAGCTTCAAGGTAACAGCTGTTGGAACCTGCCCATTTGGAGGTGCCCTCCAAAGGAAAACGTGGTACAATACATCCCAAATGTATCAGTTAAGGACTGCTCTTGGTTTTCAAAACAGTCTGAACTCATCCTCTGGTTTCTACCGAAAATTTAACTCGAGTAGATTGTTTCTATTTAAAATATTTAACTCATTCTTAAGCTACATGAGTGCAGTGTCTGAAGCTGTGGTTCTCACATGGCCCAGCAATCTTTGATCAGGCTAAATTGGAGGAAATATTCACAGCAAAAGAGCCCCTGGTGTGATTCATAATTAAGTTTACACTACCAATGATATGAGCTCATTAAGAGATGTTAAGAATGTAAATATAATTTTGAAATCAAATTGTCTGAAAAAATGTAGATTTGGAAATAGAAGATGAAGCGTGGAGGAAGAACCATGACAGGCTGTGTTAATGCAAAGGCAGAACAGAAGACAACTGATTTGCATAACAGGACTTTAAACCTGAAAATCCTCTTTACCCTTCATTTAATAATATATTCCAGATCAGCAACACAGGTTTCTAACATGCAGATTTTGTTGAGAGCTGCAGAAGCCTGGCGTTTCTTTTGCACTGAGCTTGGTTTCAATCAGGAAAGCTGTATTTAAAAACAAAACAAAATCCTTGTAACGTACAACAGGAATCCAGCCTGGAGAGAGCAGTGCAAGCCCAGACTGGCATAAAGCCCGTGTGACAGATTTCATCCTCTTCTTGCATGCATTGGCCAGGAAAACTCACTGGCAGCAAGGTGTGGGAGAGTACCTCTGACTCCGCAGTCCTTTGAAATAGCCTCCCTGCTGGTGATATTTGCAGCAGTATTTATTTCCAGCTCAAACCAAAGTACTGCTACCCAAACCCTGCACCAAGTGCAGCCTGACCATATCTGAGAAGCAGGGCATGGTATGATGAGCAGCATTTGCTTCTTTTGGAACCAATAAACACATCAACACTGCAGCCTCGGCAGGCCTGCATCCTCTGGGGTTTATGGCTGTCCTGGGTTAAGCAGAGAGTTA
>NW_010136633.1:0-336 GCF_000699245.1 Pterocles gutturalis | reverse complement strand
CTCTATAGGGTGTGTAAGGGGTCTATAGGGTCTCTATGGGGTGTCTATAGGGGCTCTATGGGGTTTCTATAGGGGCTCTATAGGGTGTCTATAGGAACTCTATGGGGTCTCTGTAGGGTATGTAAGGGGTCTATAGGGTCTCTGTAGGGTGTCTATAGGGCCTCTATGGGGTGTCTATAGGGGCTCTATAGGAACTCTATAGGGTGTGTAAGGGGTCTATAGAGTCTCTATAGGGTGTCTATAGGGGCTCTATGGGGTGTCTATAGGGTCCCTATAGGGTCTCTATAGGGTGCTGACCTCATTCCATAGGTCCCTGGGGCGCCGCGCGGAGCCGGA
>NW_010136632.1:71664-89372 GCF_000699245.1 Pterocles gutturalis | reverse complement strand
CTATTTAGCCAGAGGGTAGCTATGGCAACATGGCACAAGGACATCTCAAAAGCTGGCTAAGGCCAGACCAGCCCCCTATCCAGCAGGCAGACAGTGTTTGCTGGTACTTAAACTCCGCTTTGTTTTGACAAAGGCAATGTTTATTGCCTAGGACTGGGCCCCTGGCTCAAAATGTCCAGTAGCTGGAAGCGAAAGCAACCACTGCAACCGACAAATGGGACATTTCAGGGGATGTCCATGAATAGGGCTTGTAATGGGTAATGAAAGAAGCGGTGGAGAGGGAGGGGAGGAAATGAATGAGCAGAGATTGCAGCAGCTGAAGGGAAGCTCTTTGCAGGAGATGGCGAAAGGGTGCTCTGAGTTATGGCTTGTTTGTCTGGGGAAGGGGGACCAATACAGCTTTCCTTTTTGTCTTGAATGAGCTGCCCAGTGGCCACACACGAATTGTCTCACATCCTTTTAGCCTGCTTTTAAATGGAAATGCTGCCTTTTCTTTTAGGCAAGGGCTATTTCCCTGCTTTGTGCTGTAAAGACTAAGGTGCAGTCACAGTAAAACTCTCAAGCCAGTACCTACCAGCCTGCACGTGTGGCCATCAATGGCCTTGGAGCTTATTGGAGGCAAATTTGGGAAAGCTGTTTGGAAAAATTACTTATAAACACCTCGCACGTAGTGCTTCTCTGGGGAGGTCTGCTGGGGACCACCAGCACTGCAGTTCTGCATCCCAACATAAACCTCCACTCCTGCATTAACACCCCATGACATTTTCTCTCCTCTTATATTTCTAGGTTCCTACAGCATTTTTGGGAGGTGATTCCAGCTAAATTAGACATTGTTTTGACCTCTGGGCAGCAGTGGCACTGAGCTCACCAGAGCCCTCTCTGGTTTTGCTGTAGCTCTGGCTGAAGCACCAGTCACGAAGACCTAAAGCAAAGGGTGGTGGAGATGCCTGCCTTCCCAACCATGTGGCATTGGATGCAGAGGCCTAAACTAGCAAGCATCTCTCTTTCTCCCTCATGCCACTGGCAGCATTCCTCTCCCCAGAATTTTGCTGTGCCCCAGCCCATGAAGCTGCCTGGGCTTGTGTGTGTGGGCTCGGCCGTGCAGGGTGGGGGAATGGCTGTGGGGCAGTGTCCCTTCGTGCCTCGTAGCCCTGGCCTCAGCCAGCACATGCCCTGAGCATCCCTCAGGGAACATCCTCCTGCTCTGTCCTGACATGAAGTGTTCACCACAGTGGCAGAGCCGGGGTGTGCCACCTCTTTGACCAGCCCCACTGCCTTATTAAACTCATTGCTGGTGCTGGCTGATGGCGCTAGCGGTTGTAGCATCGCTGCTGATGCATGCAGACACTTTCCTCACCAATTAGTTTCCTTGAAAGCACCACCGAGGCCACAGAGCTGCCAGCCCTGCTGCAGGGCCATCTGTCTGGTGTAACCAGCCCTATCACCTCCTGGTGACAAGTACCCGGAGAGCAGGAAGCCAGCTGGTGCGCCGGTGGTCACCGTGCTGACAGTGGGGATGTCCTCGGGCGCTTTGCATGCTCCCTGCTTCCACCTGCTCTCCCCATCACACATGTTAACCGTAAGCCCCTAGGGGTGGGAGCTGGCCATGCTGCTGGACAAGCCCCACCTCCTCACACCCCCAGCCCCAAGCACAAGGCAGGAGGCAGGAGGCACTGCACGGCCCCACTGCACTCCGCCGAGGTGGGCAGCACCAGCTGGCAACCAGACTTTGCCAATTATGTTCATGCACCAAGCCTTGGCATGTCCAGGGTGTGTAAAACCCTCTCTGGTCACTTCATGGAGAGCTGGAGGCATTCAGAAGATGCCCATCATCTCACAAAGCCACTGGTTCAACTCAGCCTTGCAAGTGCTTGAATGTGATGTACGGCTTGCTCCAGATGACTGGGGATCCATGCACGAACACAGTAGGCTCAGAAAAGCCTGAGTGTGATGCTAGCAAACAGCTCGTGTTATATATTTGCTGCTGCAGAAGGCTGATGTAGCAGCAAGCTGTTCTCAAGACAATGGCCATTCATCACTCAAAAATATGCTAATATATTAGATTGGATAGTTTGTATTTCATCCATGCTCCTCTGCCTTTCCATATGTAACCTCCTGCTATTGAGCCCAACAGGCTGTAGTTTTATCTGAAATAAGAAATCAAATTAGGTCTCACCTAAAGGTGGAAATTCGGCTGTTGCAAAAAGCACGAAACCATCTCACACCCTGTTCCATGACGCTTGGCTAGCAGCACTGGTTCTGGGACCAGTGAGGCTGCTTGTTGCAGATACCTGTGTGCGAGAAAAAGACCCTCTGGGGAATTGGACCATGGGAGTTTCAGCTTGAAGGCACACCAGAGGGCAGGATGGGGTCAGGGACATGGCATCCACAGCGTAGGTGTGTAGGTGTGTGTTTGGGGTGGCTGGCACCCATTGGGATCCTACAGCCAGGCTACATGGAGCAGGATGTGACTTTACCCCAGCTGTATGGTCCCTGGGGACGCCAGCAGGGATGTCCGCAAGCTGCATGTCAGCCCCTGGGATTGCTCCAGGTGCCTGGTGGGATGCAGAGGGACACTTACATGCTGCTTTTTGAGGGACCAGCTGTGTTTCCCACCTCTTCCCGGCAGATAGGATGGTTTCCATCAGCCTGGTGCCCCGCGGCAGAGCCTCCCCAGGGAGGCAGGGACAGCGGACACTCACATTTTCAGCTTTACGCATCAGATGCCCGAGCGATGACATCAGGACGGCTCTGTGCAGGCAGGAGGGGGGCTCGCTCCCAGCCTCCAAACCGCAGCGGGTGACAAAGCCCAGCACACTGGGAAAGAGAAGCTGAGAGCTGCAGCTCGCTCCCTGGCTCGGGCACGTCTGGAGTGCAGACCTTTTCCTTTCTGGTGGCCAGGAGCGGGGAAAGCTGCTCTTATCTAAAGGTTAGCGAGGAGACAGCTGTCAAATACCGCTGTCTCTGGTCTGTCATTGTGCACATCACACAGATACTGAAATAAGGCTGACTGGGGGGGCTGGAGGTCAGTTAGAGGGGGGTTCAGGGGTTATGCTTTGTTCTAGAGAAAGATGCGTTAGCTTGTGCTAAATGCTGAGGTTGTTACAGTGTTCCTCTGCTGCTTAGAAGAAAGAGGGGGGGGAAAAGGAGGTCTGGAACTTGTAGTCCTAAATAACTTAACGGTCATGATCTGTACTTTGAAGCAGGATAATAAAAGACATCTTTTTATGCCATTCATTTCAGGAGCCTTTACTCTTCAGCCAGGATTTTTCTGCCTGCTGGGAACGGCCTGATGGAAAAAGTTTTAAAACTTCAGAAATCCTGTCTGAGATTTTTACTTTGTTCTTTACCTCTGAGGTTTATGTAGCATTTCTATGGCCCTATCCATCAGACAGCACAATAAACATCAAGAACCTTCACATCACAGAGGAACCAAGTTGCCAACCCAGAGCTCAACTGATTTCTCTGAAGTCCCAGATGCTGCACCAGAGCAGTTTAAACACCAGAGAGTTCTAGAAAGCCATGGAGAACTTATCTCTCAGGCTCTGCCTAACTCCTGAAGGTGCCAAAAACCAGTAGGAATGACCAGAGTGAGCATTCAACAACAGACTTTGTTGATGGGCTGCTCATCACTGCTGCCGTGAGCTGCAACAGCTGACATTGGTTTCTGGAGGGGATCTAGGGACCTTACTGTTACGTGGGAGAGCTGAGTCCTAAAGAGGCTGAAGTAGCCTGCATGATCAAGAGGCACTGAAACCTGGCATTGTCAGCAATTGTCTTTTAGGTACCAAAGATGAGCAGCATGACCATGGAAGTGAGCGTCTGCTACAGCAGCAACCCCGAGCCAGCCAGGGAGGGCAGGGGCACATCTGCTATCTGGGTCATGAGTGGGTTTAGGTGTCAGGTGGACTTAGCCCAGCTAAACTCATGTATCTAAGCACTCAGTGGAGAAGTTTTGGTTGTTCAGAAAAATCTGAGGTAAAATCCTGAGTGGCCCATGCAGTTCAGGTACCTCCACAGAGAGGCAGCAGCTGCGGAGATGTCTTCATACCTGAACCTGACTAAGACTGAAATCCCAGGTCCCTGTTGGATTCCTACATCTTTTACTGGGGTTTTGCCTTATTTCTTCAGTCAGTTGGAGGCTAAATGCAGACCATGTCAGTGCTCTTCCAAACACATTGCTATACTACCCTGTTCAATTTTTAATGAAGCTTTTGCAAAGGGCTTCTGAAAATCAATAGTGCTCTTTTACAACGATATGTCTTTACAGTCATAGGTCAATAAGGGAGAAAAATCTAAAGCTTCCAAGGATAAGGTTACCTTCCTTCATGAAGTGCTGAATTTTATGTGACAAAGTTCAGTAAGACATGTGAATGCATGAATAATTTGGAGGATGTATCACCACCACTTGTGTTGTGATATTTGTTCTTTAGGGTTATTAAATTGGTTGTTGGTAACAATGAATTATTCAGAGGTCAGAGGTGGTTTAGTATTTTAGAATTTTAGTACAAAAAAATTACCGGTCTGAATTTCTCATAGCACTTCTTATAGTGTTATTTTTTATTATTCTACTCAAAAGCCAATACCATTAGTGAATAGGAACAGCTAGGCATCCTTTAGGTAACCTGTTATTAAACTCGACCATCCATATTCACACTTGTGGTGTCAGAACAAGTAATCATCCAAAAAAAAAAAAAGTGAAACTGTCTGGTAAACTTATATTAGTAATGTCACTTTTTTTTTTTATTAGTTCAGGAATGCTTTGTTTGATTAAAAAGTCAACAGCTAAATTAATTTGACTCCAATTTGGGAGCCATATTCATATAAAACACTTACAACATGTGTCTACTTCCTTTAACTTTAGTGAGACTGAAAGAAATGCACAGACTTTTTCCTAAATTTGGATACTTTCCAAGCTGGAGTGTAAGTTTGTGAGCTACCCATGACTCATCCGTGTTTACTTGCTCTGTCCCTGGTGCAGGGGGACACACGACCTTGGAAAAAAATCTGCTGGACCTCTCACCATCCCACCCTCTCTTCCCTTCGCACCCTCGGATGGATGTTGTCTGCACTTAATGCCGTGTCAATACCAAGAGGCTCAAAGCCTTCGCAAGCTATTTGAGGATTTATCTCACAGACTTCCTTATTTTCCTGCTTTGCTCTCTCTAGAAATCTTATCACCAGTTTGGGTAAAAGCTTGCCCTTCTCTTCTTTAAAACCAGATAAACAATGGCCTAAAAACTCTGCTATTCCATTATTTTTAGTTTATACTTTCCCCTGTATCATTCCTGCAAGGAAAAATCACTTCTCCTCTGTTAGTGACATTAATCATAAGCCTTCAGATCTTTTTGTTTAGTCCTGCTGTCCTGGGACATTTGGTCTTATTTTTGTCATTTTTATTTTTCTTTATTTTGTAACTTTGTACAAGTTTTATTCTCCTTTTACCTTTCTCCAAAGTTATTAGGCAAAGGTAGGTCTTGCACATTCATAGGTCACCCCATGAACTGGGTCTGAATTGGAGGATACCATTGGAGTTGGGTGCTTTGGATTTTTCTCCACTTCTGGCAGAGTGGGATCGATAGCCACGAGCAAATCACTCAACAAATCCATCTTGTTTTAACTGTCATCTGAGGCAGGCATTAAGTGTCACAAGCCTTCCCACAGCAATACAGCAGGGCAGAAAGGGGGAAGATAAATGATTCTATATGCAGGAGAAATCACATCTATCTCAAACTGACAAGAAAATGTGAGAACAATATTTTATTTTATTGAGCAGCTTTCCTTTCTCATCTTCTTTGCAGAATACTTTGAGTGGCCAGCTGGGCTGTGTCCTGGAAAACTGTATTAGCAGATTAATTAGTAATGGATTTTTAACAACAGTGTAGAAGATATGCACAGGAGAGAAAGATCAGGCAGTTGAATTGAATTATTATACTTGCATAGGTTTTTAGATTGACTACTTTATGCTTTTGATTAAATTATTATAATTTATGTGCTTTTCAAGCAGCAATCTTCTCTGAGAGATTATTTTCTCTTGACCCATCTCCATATAGAATTATTTCCATGGCAACAGTTTGAGTGATTTGAGAAAGAAATAAAATTATGAACTTCCATTACCATTGGCTTAAAAAACTAGTTTGATTTTCAAGCAAAAATCCAGCAGATTTTTGCTTTATAAAAGATAAAGAATAGCTTTCGGAGGAGTCACAGCTATACAAAGAGGAAATCCAAATTTGAGCTTTCATTATTTCTTTGTAGCAAAAATGTTATTTTCAAAACAGGGCTATAATCATACAGTTATAATTAGACCTAATAAATCTAATGTTTATCTCTATTTGAAATTATCTTTGAAACTAATGGGACATAAAAGATCCATTACTCCTCCTGAGTCAGCAGACTGATAAATCAATGCATAAGAACCATTATTTGGTATTTCCCTGTAATTTCCTCAGTGTTGAAATGTTTAGATAAGTTAAATGTTTTAAATGTAAGGCATAAATTAGAGAAATCAGACAAGCCAGGAGAGACAGATGACATTCACCCTAGAGTAAGTGAGGGACCAGCTGAAGCAGTTCTTGAAACATCAGCAATTATCTTTGAGTGCACAATGAGGGTGGAAGAGAAGATCCCAGTAGGCTGGAGAAGAGCAAACAATAGAAGGAAAGGGACAAAGATGAGGATGGAGAGAAGACAGACCAGTCAGACTCATTGTGGTACCCAGAAGGATTCTGCATTAATTATTCACAAATTTATAAGCACCATCAGGATAAAATGCAAATATATCAAAAGTAGATTTTTCAAAAACAAGCCACATGACTCCTTTCTTTGACAGGATAACAGTCCCGTGAACAGGGGAAAACTAGCTGATGTGTTGCATCATGACTTCAGAAATACTTTTGTTATGGCCAGATATCTTCTTATATACAGTCTAAGAGAATGTGAAAGAGACTAAATCATAACGAGGTCAGCACTGAACTGCTTGACAAATGGCAACCAAAAGCAGGCCGTCAATCGTTCACTCTCTAATTAATTTTTCTTTACAAAAGTTTGCAAAGATTTTAGTCATTTTGTTCTTTACTTCTAGTTCAGACAATGGAGTAGAGGAAGCACTTTCATTTGTGGAGGGATGAAGCCCCTGAAGGGAAGTTTGCAAACCTGCTTGAGGGGTGCAGCAGGACTCAGAGCAACCTGTAAGTCAGGGGAAAAGCACAACCAATGAAGCTGAATGCGGTAAAATGTTGCACTTGGGAAGGGGGGATCAAATGTGCAAATACAAAACAGGCAGCAAAACAGCATCCCTCCCCCCACCTCCCCTCAAAAAAAACCCACCACCAAATCACACCCACCCCAAAACATCCCAAAACATGAGATTATATTAGATAGAAGATTAAATGTTCACTGAAAAGGAAAAATGTATTCTGGATTTTATTGGTAAGAATGTCACAGCCTGTGACTTTGCTCTGCTCTTTGTTGATAAGTCTTGGGCTTGTGTGCTAAATCCAGTTTAAGAAAGGTTGGCAACTGTCCAGGACGGGCAGCTGTGACAGAGGTTTAAGAAATTTGAGTCAGGAGGAATGGCAAAGAAGTTACTCTGGAAAAGAGAGGACTGAGGGGAGAGGAGCGGGCAGCAATCTCTCTCAATGTGTCAGGGAGGACAGCAAGCAGCTTTTTCTGTCTGTCTGGTCATACTGGGCAAAACACATTTGATTGAAGGTGCTGGAAGAAACATATGGATGAAATAGTTGGAAAATATTTCTAACATAAAGTGGTGAAGCAGTGGAAGGAGTGGCCCGGGAAGTTCCTGAACCTCTTCCACTGCTGGTGTTTAAGAGCAGGTTAGACAAGTCTTCACCAGGGATGGTCTAGATATGCTTGTTTCTGCCTTGAAAGGGGCTGAGAGGAGGTAAGCGCTGTTACCATCAGCTGGGTGGATGGTGCGTGCATGGAAGATCACCTATATATTGACTGCAGGAAGATGCAGCTGGATGATATTGTCCTCTCCAGTTTGAAAGTTTTCTTCATACTCAGTGGAGGCTTTCTTCTCCATCACTCAGATGTCAGCAGAGGAGATCTGGAGAGAGATACCAGGAGCATGTTTTAACTCCCCAGGCTTGCCCTGGTGAAGTCTTCTTGATGCCCTGTCTGTACTGTTGAAGAGCATCTGTGCCTCTTAAACCTCTTCAGAGCTCAGCTCCTACACTCACATGTCACCATCTATCCTGGGCACAAGCAAGACTGATACTTCAGAAAAGCACAAAAAACCCCATTCATTTTCAGAGCTATAATTACTTTCCTGCTTAGCATTGGGTATAAATTTATGTATTTATGTACTTTGCTAAATACGGCCTGGAGGGAGAGGAGCAGTGCCAGGAGCAGTCAAATTTGCCTGAAGGCTTCCTGAGGTACTTGCGGGATTTACTTGGCGTTTCATTAGCAAAAAATACTCCTTCACCTGGGCAGGCTCTAAGCCTCTAATCTAATCCCATGAATCAACTACAGATTCAGCTATCAAGGATTCTGTATCATGATGCTGTAACCGCTTATTATTATGCATTTTTCTGAGTGCACCGTGCCCCTCGGGCAGAGCGGCTGCTGGGGTGAGCAGGCTTTCCTGCTGTAAGGTAATCAAGGCTTATGCAAAAGGATCTGCTGGGAACATGCACGCTGTGTAATCCCTGCCATTAAGTGACTGAAAACAGAACTTCCTGCGGAGCCCATTTAATCCAGGCAGATGAAATTCATTTTGGATGGTTTCCGTTTCTCAAATCATAATGGATAAAGGAAGAAGTGTCTTATCAGGTTGTGGAGAACATCACTGTCTTCTACAGTTTTTAGAAACAGACGTTGCCGTGTTCACAATGGATCTTTTCTTCTCCTTCTAACATGTTTCTTCCTTTTTTGTAAATTTTTAGTCTTGTCTAGGAACTCTTTTTAAATTCTAATCCTTTAATCTTAGTGTGATAAAGTTTCTCTTAAAAGTTAGCATTGGAAGTGCTCTTAAAAGTTGCTTGGAATGCACACAGCCTTTCAAAAGAAAAACTCGTATTTATGTCTTCTCACTAATTTAAATCATGTTCTCTGTTGCAAGGAGGCCACAGCCAGGATGACTGTAAGTGAACCAGGAAAGCTTATTGTAACCACTGTTAAACTTTTCTGTGTTGTGGTAATAGCAAGCTGAGGTCTAAATACTTTTGGGAAAAAAAGTTGGCTGTGTGGGAGAAATGTGGACCAGACTGGTTTTAATAACAAGACCTTGTCTTCATACATTATTTTGCACTTTTCAAGGTGCAGAAAAAACATTTGTAGGTGAAATGCCATCACCATCAGGATGCAGTTCTGGACTCATTGAAGTTTGGTACTGGCTAGGTTCAACCAAAGCTTTGAAAACACTAATCTACAGGGGTGGTGTTGTCCTGGCTGCTGCCTACTCTGGGTCAGCATATGCTGCTCCTTCCCATACGGAGGCATCAGGGACAGCTCATGGTGCCAGCAGCTCAGGGGACAGGGCATCTCCCAAGCTGGGCTTCTCAGAGACATGACTTCTTACCCCGATGTTTTCTTGGCTCTGGGGAGAAGTAAGTTTGTATCACTGGGACACACAGGCACTGAGATGTTTGCTGGTGGGATCTAGGCATTGCTCAGAGCCTGAAGGTGTCGGTGGGTTTTGGTGCCAGGACCTGGCACTTCCCAGCTGGTGGGATACTTGCCACCCCAGCCTACTGCTCAAGGTTGCTTTTCATCTCATGAAAAGCCGTTTACTCAGTAGTTTCTCCTGTGCATTTACCTTTAGCAGGCAACAGCTATGAGCTCTCCTGTGCACAGGTTTCCTTCTGGGTCTGGGAGATATACAGCATTACAGTGAATGGCCCTGGGAGCCTTTCTGTGCCTTTCTGTGCCTTTCTGCATGCCTCCACTCCTGGGAAACAGCACTCTTACAGCCAAGAGCCTTCCAGGAACAGAAAAAAGTGCTACCAAGCATCTTAAAAGCCCGCTTTCCTTTTCTTCCCATTTTCATTAAATAAAAAGAGCCTACTTCAGCCCAGACTCATCTTTTGAATCTCAGCAATGACTTTAGCTTCATTTGATTTACTTCTGCAGCACAAAGCCCTGGGGCTAGTCATGGTAGCCTGCTCTGCTCGCACTGGACAGAAGACCAAGTTCAGGCTGAATCAGCCTCTCGAGCCTTCAGCTGAAGGACCGACATGAAAGCCAGAGAGTACCTGCTTCGCTCTTCCCCTCCACACTATTTTTAAAAGGCAGCAGTCTGCCAAGGCGTCAGCTACCACTGCAGATGAGTACGTGGCACTCCCTAACATCAGCCTCTGGGATGTTACTGGGACTTGCTCCTTCCTCCCTGGGGTGAAGATGCAAAGGCAGAATGCAGAGCCCATGCAGGAGAGAGCACGGTGCTCTCCCTGTCCCAGCCATCCCTCATGTGCCTGTCCCAGCCACCCCTCCTGTCCCTCTCCCAGCCATCCCTCATGTCCCTGTCCCAGCAAGCACGGCCAGAATCAGCAGTGGGAATACCCCTGCCTCTCCACTCCAACACTGCTCTCTCTTAATCCAAGGCTTGAGCTCTTTAAGGGCCAAAAGATTTCGAGGCCTTTCTCTGACTTAATTATTTTTAGGCTTTAAAGTTCAGTGGTGATCCTTTCCTCCTCCTCCTCCTGTCCCAGTTAATGTCCTGCTAGTATAAGATGGAGAGCCTGTGCTTCCTTCAACTTCGGTCATCAGCTCCTTGTATTTGAGGATAACAATCTCATAAACAACATTAGATTCTTGCGTTTCAATTTCACCAGGAAGATTAGTTTTTATGCTGCAACAGTTGAAGATTGAAGGTGGAAGGAGGCCACAATCAATTCACCAATTTGGAAGTGCCTTTACCCATCTTCCCTTTGTTTGCAATACTTAGGCACATTAATAACTGAAATCAAACTGCTTTCAGACAAGCTGGGGCATCAGTTCAGTAAGAACAAAGTATTTCATTAAAAAGAGCTCAGTAAGATGAAAACACTTACTTTAAAACTGGCTTATAAGAAAAAGGGCAACAAGCTGTTACCCATGCCAAATGCAAACCAGAAATAACCGGAGTTTGCAAAGATACGGATTTAATCACTAATTGAAAGGACTATTGTTCTGCAAACCTCGAGGCAGGAACTGTGTTGCTGTTGTGGGATCCAGTCCAGTCCCCAGGACATGGGCTGATGCAGCAGCTTCCCAGCACTGCAAACTCTGCTCCCCGCACACGCTCTCCAAGCAAGGGGGCACTTGGGGTCCTTCAGGCACGAGAGGTGTTACACCTTCCTCCTGTGCCTCCCCGAGTCCAGAAAGCAAAATGTCTGTGCTCACTGGCAATTTAACAGGGTGAGAGGCAACTCTCAGGGCGCCAGCCGTGTTCATTAGCACTGTGGCTGGCTCACCCTGCTTTGGGGATGAGCCGATTTCTGTGGGCTGGGTTTTGGGAGGATGCTTTATGTTGAGAGGCTTTTGCCACAAATAGTCATGGGCGATTCAACCCTTCCAGACCATTTCTGGTAAATGGGACACTGGGTTTTCCATATTCTGAGAGGGTAACTGGAGTGCCACGTGGGAAAATGCCAGGCAGCCATGTGCCTTTGTGTCACTTGTGTTGGCTTCAGCAGTGCCCGTCTGGATTTAAATAGGAGCCTTTCAAAGCCAGAGTTTAAATGAAGCATTTAGGGCTGCTTTGTCCCAGAATAGTAAATGTCAGGAACTGTAGGTTCGTTGCAGCCGTCTGGCTCAGCTGACGGGCTTGTTTTGTGCCACTCAGATTTATGTGACCTCGCGTCCTGAGATCTTCTGTCCGTGGCCAATGTTTGCGTGTCCCCTGGGATGGTGAAAGGCAATGCCGCAACGACTCCATGTGTACGGACGTGGCAGCTGGCTACTTGTGGACCGTGACAGCGGGACTTTGATCACCTATTTAGCTTTGATGCTACATGAAACTGTCTGTTGTATGAAGCTGCCTGGAGCACATCCCCGTGCAGTGATTAATTAGGTAGGCGAGGTTGTGTCCTCTTGGGACACATTTCATTTTCACCCTAGATAACCAAGGATGTACCACTGCAAATTGTCTTACCAGGAGAGAATTCCCTGCTGTTGGCCACCCCATCCTTATCCCCATGGACCACAGAGGGACAGCACAACCCACTAAGGTGACAGGGAAAGGCTCTTACCCCCCACAGCCCTGCCAATGCAGGAGTTTTCTCATGCATCTCTCTCCAAACTCAGGGGGTCAAAGGCCTCCATCACTCACAGTCCCAAGCCTTGAGCCTTGTCTCCCAACCTTATAGCCCCTATGGGAGTCATGGGGAGGTTTTTCACCTGAAATACCCTCATACTGTAGCAGGTTAAAATGTTCTTGCATACAGGTGCTGTGGGTGCAGGTTTCAGGAAGGAGAGGGCAAAGGAAGTCAAGAAAATAAGATTTTCCTGCAGGTGAAAGCTCTGACCACTGGACTGTCATGCAGAAGATGTGTAGCAGCTCTGCTGTTGCATTCCTGAATGCAGACATTAGGCTATGCCAAAACACTGCTGAGAGCAATGCACTTGGTTTGTGCTGGGCATGCCCAGGTAGCAGCTGCTGAGGCTGTGGGATGCAGGAGAACGTGGAGCAGTGTCAGCAGCCTGGGTATGACATGGCACTTGCAAAAGTAGTCTAGTGCCCAAATTTGATTATTCCACGAGTTTAAGCCCAAAACTCAGTGTAAACTGCACTTTAGCTACATTAATGGCATGTGGCCCCTTTCCAGAGTTCTTGCTTTCCCTAATTGGAAAGAATATTCCCAGGTATTAAAACACCTGTTGATATGCTTTCCCTTAGTGTAAATTATCTGTGAAATGATGTTATTTAACTGGTGTAGAATAACACCAGCTGTTTGCTTACATCTCAGGAGAAGACAAGTCTGCAACAGCAAGGATAATAGTGGTTTGTTCATCGAGTGTTGGCACTTCTGAAAATGGTTGGCACCGTTTGCTCTGAAATTGGGAAGGGATCTAATGATCCAGAACTAATCTAATTTGCATGGATATTTTACCTTAAATGCCACCTTGAACAAAATCTAAATTCTGCAGAGGTATTTAGGAAGGTAGATAAAATGAGACTGAGAAAGTGGAGACAAACAGAAAACAATATTTGTCTTAAGGAGGTTGACTTACTCTCTGGAGGTTCCCATCTCTCCCTGTGGATTACACAGACAGCCTGGCAGTGCTCAGGGGACCAGCTATGACTGTGTGCTTATCTTCTAGCACCCAGTGAGTCAGGCCTACTTCTCTCTAAGCATATGAGTGCCAATTGCTCATCGCCCTCTTGAACCCAGAGGGTCTGATGGTGATGTGCTGAACTCAAGACCATGGCTTAGCTCTGTGTGGTGTGATGTTAACAAAGGCTTGGCTTAGCAGGTCACTACTGGATGTTCAAACAGTTCAAGAAGTGGAGATGAGGCCTGTTTGAAGAGTCATGGCAGCAGCAGAAACTTCTGGGAGGTGAAGAGGAAAATGAATCAAAACAGCATAAAGCACATTAAGTAGAGGTTTAGGCAAGGCAGAGGCAGTCAGCTGCAGTCTTCCTTCCAAAAACAGGACATTCAGTCCCTCGCAAAGAAGGATTAGAGGAGGGTTATTCCTGGCACTGCATTTCAAGTTGGTTGCAAAGTAAGCTCTTGCTTTCAGGTAGGAATGGGACTTGGCTCGACTTCTGCAGAGAAGCAGGGGGGATGGAGCAGAAGAAAGTGGAGATTGCAGCTTTGTTGAGCCTTTCAGGCTCCGAGGCACTGAGGTGACTGGATGCATGCCTGCTACAGGTCTGCCGTCTGTTATCTTCAGTCGTGTGATACTGCAGGGCTGCAGCAGCATTGTGCTTCCACACATTTGTCACACAATGTGAAGAGCTAACAGAAGTGCTGGGTGATCAGACTGCTCCTTCAGCTCCTGGGCCTGGCTCTGCACAGCTCTGCAAATTCTGGGGAAGCCCAGCTCCCTCCCCAGCCTCTGCAATTCCCTCAGCAAGGTGCGATGCTACAGAGGGGGAGGAAGGCTCCAGCACCCTCCTCCTCTTCAGCCTCCGCCAGGAGTGGTGCCGCAGTCAGAGCAGCTGTCCATGTGGTGGTAATGATGGGGAGATCACTGAGACATCTTTGACATCCCTCCAAACCCTGCTGGTGAATCCAGCCACAGTACACAGCAGTACTTGGTGGTATCAGGATCTATCTCTGTACCTATCCACCTATTTTCCTTTTCGTGGGGAAGAGGGAAAGCAGTTAGGGGGTTCACTATCATCAGAGTCACCCAGTATCAGAGCTCATTGCTGTGGGTATTTTTTTTGGCCTGGGATCTCTCCAGTAGCCAGCTGAATCAAGCTTTACCCCTTCACTGCAGGGTTGCTGGCTTCAAGATCAAGTGGAAAGCCGAAAGGGGAGGAAGAACAGAAACAAAAATGTGTGACGGGGGAAGCATAAAGAAACGTGAAAGAGTAAAAGCTGCAGCAAACTGCTGCTGGCAGCTCTGGGACCCTGCAGAGCCAGAAAACTGTTCTAGACACACAAATTTTGCATGGATAGACACTAAATAAGTTGGAAATATTTTTCCACTGGCCTCCTTCCTCCAGAGATAGAGGAGCAAAACAGCAGGCAAAGTGCTAGCAGCAGCATAATGTCAGGTGTTTTTCAGGGGCTGTGTCCTCACAGCTGCTCCTCTGGCCTGATGGTCAACAGAGCTCCTTGCTGATGCTCTGAGTGACAGTAGCCTGTGTGGGTTTCCATAAGCTGCCTCTTACTCTCAGTTTCTGCATCTTTCCCTCACCCACCTCTAATTCTTTGTTGTGAGAGCAAGCGGAATGAGGGCTGCCTTCCTTTTTGTAGAGCAGACACATGAGAAGTACAAGAATTTCCTTATCTCTGTGGCACTTCTGATGATCAGGTTTTGATCTTTCCCACGAGAGGGTATCGTGGTCTGAGGGACATGCAGTTGCAATGAGGCAGGGATGCCTTTGCTCTGTGCCACTCAACAACCAGCCCGGATAAGCTGGGGCTGTCCTCAGGGGCACAGATGTCTCAAAGGGAAGGTTGAAACCTGCACTGCCAATCCAGTTTGACTCCATTGGCATCTGCAGGAGGATCATAACTGCTCCTGCCCCTGCAGAGCAACACCTGCCTCCACCAGAGCTGCTTCTCAAAAGGTCTGGAGGGAGATGCAGCAGGCACAGGTGGAGGAGAGCACCCCTGAGTGGAGTGATGGAGATCTCTAATTCAAGGGACGCAATGTTTGCACTGATCACAGCTCTTTCCTTAGATGGTGACTGCCATCTGATCATGGAACAGATCCTCCTAGAAGCTACACCAGATGACCTTTAAAGGTGCCTTCTAACCCAAACTATTCTGTGATTCTATGGTCCTTCCTTGCCTCTTCTTGACTATACACTTACCACATCTGAAGGAGTCACATCAGATAGCAGGATTTGTCCTCCCAATTTGGGATAGCCATAGTGGAAATAAGACCAGTCTATGGCATTATAAAGGCAATCTAACAAGAGATGGCCTATAAACCCCAGCTGCCCAAGCGTGTCCCCCAGGGAGGACCTCATGGCCATTTTACCTGCCCAACTTTGACTACATCATATTGGTGCAAGAACAGGTAAGAAAGCGGGTGGCAGCCTGGTTGAAAGCCGCACAACCACCCCATGCTGGTTGCAGGTGGAGATTGACATGGACCAGTGCTCCCACATAGCCTGGGTTCAGGCCTTCCCCATTTAGACAGCACCAAAAGTCACCTCTAGCTCACAGCAGAGTCTGGGCTGGTCTCCCCATAATATGGGCATAATATTAGTAGACAGAGGGGGTTTGGGTGTATATTCAAACTACTGTGTGGACTGCTGCTGAGGAACAGCTATCATTTAAACTGTCTCAATATTTCAGGAAGTAGTCCATTTTTTCTGCTTCTTCCTTTTAACAATTTAGATGGCTGGAGGGTGCTAAAGAGCAGCTCATTGGTGTCCCTGCAGCTCACCAGCTCCAGCCTGCCCAGCATCCTCAGCTTTTGAGCTCCAGGCACTGGCACGGGTGCAAGATATATCAATCACCACTATGCTGCAGAAAACAAAGGAGATCTCAGCACAGCTGGAGCCAAAGACACATGAAAAACAGTTACTCCTTGTTCAAACACGCAGGCTGCACCCATGCAAGGAGTCAGGCCAGCCAAGTAGAAAGTCTTGAGAAAGGGAAAGGATCTGCATTAATCTTCATCTGTTAGTGAGAGAACCTGCTTTCTTACAAGCTGAAATTCAGCGTTAATTAAATTGCTCACCTTCCTCCAGAGAAAATAAGTACACTGATAAACAGCATGGGATTTGAGTGCAAGTTGGCAGGCAAAACATGGTAGCTTAAGTGAAGGCTGCCTGTGATAACAAGCAGCCTCTCCATCTGCAATGAAGTTGTGGGTAATGCAAGTGGTGGGGAGCCACAATGGACAAAATGACACGTGAACCCCAGCTCCTATCCTGCCCTCAGTCCTCTTTGACTGCCACAGAAATGCTCTGGGGGGAGCTGGCAGGGCACTGTGATAGCTGCTACAAGGGGGGTGGCAGGCGAGGGACCCCGCAGCACACGGGAGAGGGTGAAGCCAGTGAGCTGGGCTGCAAGGTCAAGGAAGGACTGTCCCTGAGGGACCGGTAGGCACTGAGTCCTGTGGCAATTCACCACTCTTCTTCCAGCTCTGAAGCTGGGTTGATAAGAACTAGTAACCTCCAGAGTGACCACTTTTAATAGAGGCCACTGAAATCCCTCAGTATGTGACTTCCCTGCTATTGTGGGCCATGACAGAATCACAGAATGGTTGAAGTAGGAAGGGACCTTCAGAAGTCAATTGTTCCAAGCTCCCTGCTCAACCAGGACCACCTAAAGCTGGTTGCCCAGGACCTGTGTCCAGACAGCTTTTGAATATCTGAAGGGTGGAGACACCACAGCCTCCCTGGGAAACCTGTGCCAATACTCGGTCACCCTCACAGTGAGAAAGGGTTTCCTGTCCAGAGGGAACCTCCCATGTTTCAGTTTGTGCCCACTGCCTCTTGTCCTGTCACTGGGCACCACATAAAAGAGCCTGGCTCTGACTTCTTTGCACCCTCCCTTCAGGTATTTATATACATTGATAAGATCCCCCCTGAGCCTCTTCTTCTCCACACTGAGCAGTCCCAGCTCTCTCGGCCTTTCCGCATAGGAGACATGCTCCAGACCTTCAATTATCTTCGCAACCCTTTGTTGGACTCTCTCCAGTATGTCCATGTCTCTCTTGTACTGGGAAGCCCAGAACTGGACCCAGCACTCCAGCTGTGACCTCACCAGTGCTGAGTAGAGGGGAAGGATCAACTCCCTCCACCTGCTGGCAACACTTTGTCTAATGTAGCCCAGGGTACCATTTGCCTTCTTTGCCACATTGCTGGCTCACATTCAACTTGGTGTCCACAGGGACCCTCAGATCCTCTTGTGCCCAGCTGCTTTCCAGTAGGGTGGCCCCTGCCAGATAATAGTGCATAGGGTTGTTCCTCCCCAGGTGCAGGACTTTGCACTTTGGCCTGTTGAGCTCCATGATGTTCCTGTTGGTCCATTTCTCCAACCTGTTGAGGTCTCTGGATTGCAGCATGACCTTCTGGCATATTAGCCACTCCTCAGAGTTTTGTGTCATCTGCAAACTTTCTG
>NW_010136632.1:70666-71643 GCF_000699245.1 Pterocles gutturalis | reverse complement strand
ATCCAGACCATTAATGAAGATGTCAAATGGGACTGGACCCAGTATAGACCCCTGGGGTACACTGCTAGTCACTGGCCTCCAACTAGACTTCATGCTGCTGACCACCACCTTTTGGACCCAGCCATTCATCTAGTTTTCAATCCACCTCACTGCTCAGCTAACCCATACATCAACAGCTTGTCTGTGAGGATCTAATGTGAGACAGAAGTCCAGGTAGACACTAGCCACCCCCTCTCCCCTCATCTACCAGGCCAGTCATTTCATCATACAAGTTTGTCAAGTTGGTCAAGCACGACTTCCCCTTAGTGAAAGCATCCTGACTACTCCTGGTGACCTCGTTGTCATTCATGTACCTGGAAATGGTTTCTGGGAATGAAGTTGAGGCTGATCAGCCTGTAGTTCCTTGGGTCCTCCTTCTTACTCTTCTTGAAAATAGGAGCAACAGTTGCTTTTCTCCAGGCTTCAGGCACTTACTCCTCCTATTTTATGGGAAAATACACCAGTCCTTAAAAGAAGTGGTAAAACAGCATCACTGCTGCAGAGACTGCATATAAGAGAGGATTTTTCCGGCCTGGCCTTGCTGGCACAGAACAGGCTTCAATATTTGCAAACACTTCAGAGATAAAGGGTGCCTCAGAAAGCAGGAAGAGGATTGTTTTGACTCCAGCCTTCTGTGTTTTGACTCCATCCAGGATTCACAAATAACATCTGTCACATCTCTGCTCAGGCGATCTTGTGGGCTATAAAATGTTGCGAGTTTTATAGCAAGGATAGCGAAAAAGAAGTCCCTGTGGGTGTTTCTTCCTAATGATACACTTCTGGCATGACATGGAGCTTGCAGCACTCTCAATGACTGGTCTGTGCTTGAGAGTCCCAGCTACGCAGTGAACTGTGTCAACCATTCCCCACTTGGCAGAGGAAATGCCTTGATACTCATCCACACAAGAAATGAAGTAAGAACAACAACAACAACAACA
>NW_010136632.1:62994-70635 GCF_000699245.1 Pterocles gutturalis | reverse complement strand
GGGAAAGATATCCAATAGAGATGCAAATTAACCTCCCTGTACAAAGCCCTTTATAGATCCTGGGATTTTGTGCACTTATTACTTCTATTAAATGTGACACACTGAAAGCTTCCCTTTGCCAGAAATGCTCTTTCACCCTTTCTCTCTGACCTCACTTAGCTAGTTCACGAACAAAAGGGCAGATTAAAAGAGAGATAAATACAATTTATTAAACACTCGGGACTGTTGGAAAAAAAATGCCATGTATAAAAACTTAATGAAACACACAATATTTTAAAATATTTTATTTGGCTGGAGGTTTTGAACTTTTCATTACCAGTAACATTCAAAAGTTCAATGTTTCTCTTTTCTATGAACCATTCCCTTGCTTGCAAGGAGCTTAACCAACTCCCTTCGCACCATCCTTGCTGCTTCTCCTGTTTCATCTTTGCATCCAAGTTTATAGCACTCACTGCTGATCTAGGTGAAAAAACCACTAAATATACCTTTGCTCTAGGTTACAGCTGAACTCAGAAGGGCTGTTTCCTGAAACAGGATGGGGTGCTTGCCTAATGTGGAAGGTCCCTGGCAGGCCAGCACACAGCCAGTGCAGCTTTGTGGTCTGCAACCCCCAACATGAATAGTGAGGCATTGGGCAGAGGTTGTTAGGGGCTGGATCAGTTAGTGGGAATCAGGTTTTATAGAGACCCAGTCATGGGCTAAGCCCACGGGGCAGCAGAGCCCATTTCCAGGGTGATTTCTCACTGACTTCAAACGACAGGAGCAAATTTGCCCATCCTTGGCTTTGGCCTTGTCCCCTGCAACTGCAGGGCCCCTGGGTCAGCAGGGACATCTCGTTCCTTATTCACAGCTGGGGTTGGATGAAGCTTCTGGTGGTGGAGATCTCTGAGGAGGCAATGCCACCAAATGCTGCACTTCTAAAAGGTGCACAGCATTCCCGCGTGCCACCTCATGTGCCATGCCATGTGCCACATCACATGCCACCTAGCTCTTTCCAGCTGTGGTGGTTGCAGACCAGCCATCCTCAGCAGTCATGGATTTACTGGCGAAGCTAAACAGCCGTGAGACCTTGGTGATCACAAGCCAGTATAAGGCTCCAGCACATGGTATGTCTGTGGCAGGACATGTCACATGGCTGGAGCCAGCTTTGCTGGATGAGAGTGGAGACAACACCCTAAAATATCCGGGGGCAATGACATGGGCACAGAGAACACCTCAAGGAGTAGGAGGCATATTCTGCCAAGCAGAGGGTGAGACACGTTCGCTCCCATGTGTAGTGGGGGTTGTGATGACTGTCTGCATCGACATTTCAGCCTTCAGGAGATATGAGGCAATTCGGTGTAGCTGTATCCTCTCTCACTGCAAGCTACATGATGTCAAACCTAACATCTGCTGCCAGAGGCTCACATCACGTGTGGGCACTTGCTGCTGCTGAGGTGCTGTGTGATAACTTGCCAATCTGCAGTCATGTTTTGGAGCCTCTTAATGAGCACAAATCAGGAGCAACTCCATAAAAGTCAATTACACCGGTGCAAAGCATCACCATCGAGGCCTCCGCACACTTATCAGTGAGGCTAGGCCTGTTAGTCATGGGTTACTCAAAACTGTACAGAAAAAAATAAAAGCCTGGCTGGCACTTATCAAAGTAACTGCTTCAGTCTAAGATTTATGAGAAACAGGCTGTGTAATGGGAAACAGATCTTTCCTTCTGAGCTCACGTGCCACTAAATAGTTTTACTGACTTCCACGTGTCCTTGCCAGTCATCTTTCGTCATGGTGGATGCATTTTTTTTTGTAATCAACATCCTTTGGGAAGTCGTGGTTAGCTTGGGAATTTTTTTTATTTAGAAAATGTCTTCCTTGGGACTGAGTCAATGTAAAAAACTTGTGTAGCATTGCAAGAAAACAGGCAGTTATGAGAACTGCTGTGGTCTTGCTTCATGTTGCGACTTCCAGAAAATGCCCCAGCAAAGGGGCAGTCCCCACACTTTGGTCGGACCCTTGGGGAAAGGCAACCTGCACCAGCTCCAGGGGCCCAGGCACCAGCAGGACTTTGCCTGTGATGCTGAGGTGGTTGGTGGTCCCTGGTACATGTCTGGCCCTGATGGTCTCCCCAGGTCTGAGACCCAGCTCACACCATGGACCACTCCTACAATGCCATGGTCCCCTTGTGCCAACTGGTCTCAGGGCTGGAGCTCCTGCAGGGGATCATCTACCAGTAGGGTTGTAAGGTGCTTTTTAATAAAAACCTGAATACTCTTGTACCTACCTCTCAGTCTGGAGCAGTATCTGCTCCCCAAAGAGGCAGGCTCAGCAGCTGCTCATTAGCAGGTATGGGCTGCTCCTGTCTATGCCAATAGACCATGACCAAGTCAGTTGCCAACCCAACCCACCTCCTCTTATTTCCTTTCCTCCCCAAGAACTTTGCAGTCCTGAGGGAGGGGAGGCTGGCTAAGAATGAGACGGGTGGCTTTAGGAAGAAGCAATTAGGATTGGATATAGAGTGAAGGGGCAGAGGTAAATTACCTTTGGGGACAGGGAGCACAGCTCTACACAAAACTGCACCCACCCCACCAGAGTGACACGGACATGCATCAGGAAGCAGCAGCCACAGGAGGGATGTTGAAGGAGAAAGCTCTTCTGCACTGGCTCCCCCAGCACAGCCCGTGATTAGGAGATGTCATCCTCAGTGCCAACACCTCTGCTTGGGCACCCAGTGTCATGGTCCCCAGGATGCGTCAGCGGTGGCATTTGCTATCACAGGGATGTGCTGATGCACCCTGGCTGTCCAACGCTCCCCAGCTCTGGCTCAGTGTGTGGTTCCAGGCCAGCTGCGAAGCTGAGCACTTTGTTATCTTCAGGAGAGACAGTATTCATCTCAGCCTGACCTTTTTCTTTTAAACCCTGGTGGTAGAGGAGCTACTCAGATTAGGGACAAAACTGGCAGAATGCAGCAAAGGTTTCTAAAAGGTTTCCGTATCAACAGAAATTTCAGCTTATTGAAGCAATTTCCTGACTCTTTTAATCTAACTTCTAAACCCAGCAGTTTTATCCTGAAGGGCAGGGAAGCATTTGGAAACCTATTAGATTTTCTACCGTTACCTGTTTCTGTGGGAAAATGGAAGTTGGTTATAAGGGGAAACGAACAATAGTAATACCCAGCAAGCCATTCCTTGCCTTTTTAGTTGCATAAGGCTAGAAATCATACAAGTATTGTGTCTGTCGTGGAGCACGGGGCTGGGCTTTGGCTTTCCCCCAGCCCCTGTAAAGGAGAAATATCTGAACACTGGGGAAAACCTGGGAACAGAGATACAGATTTGTCCTTTTGTTCTTAAATTCACTAACAAATACTTCAATTAAATTAAATGCCAATCCCTCCTATATGACATGAAGACAATGACAAATAATTGCTTGAGATACAAAAGCCACCTGGTAATCTGTGGAGATTTTCATTAAAAGCAGTCACAGGTTTGAGGTTCTCCTGACACTCTGCTTCCATTTACTGCATTTATTCTTTTGAAGTGTCAGCCTGGTGTCAGAAAGGCAGTAGCTGAGTCTTGGTGCAGCAGCTCACATTCAAGCGCGTTGGACTGGAGAAGGCACGGAGGCAGGTCCTGATCCCCACAGCAAGGCATCATCCCACTTCCCACAGCCACATCTGCCCCATGGACTGTGCCAGCAGCTGCTTATCACTGGTGCCCAGCTGCCGGGCTCCAGTGTCCTGTGGAGTCAAGATTCATTGCTGTAAATCCCAGTATTTCAAAAGCAGAGCACGGAGCACACTTTCCTTTTGGCTCCTGTAAGCACTCGCTTTGGGTTGTCATGATGTTCACACTCTTGGAGGAGGAATTAAGTGACCAACTGTTAGAGACCTTAGGAAAGGCAGTGATGTTAACAGGAAAAGGCACCACCCTTTGTACTCAGTTCATGGGGCTTTGCAGGAGACATCCTGAGCTGCTCAGACCATAGGCAGAACAGCCTGAAAAAGGATGGAGCAATTTACATACTGAAAAGAGTGAGAAGCCCTAGAATCAGATAAGAAACCAACTGATTTAATGCATGCATTGTCCTTGGGTATGAAAATCCCTACACAGATGGATTTTTGTTTCTAGGGAAATAGAGACCATGCCACTTTTTGGACATTTAGGAACACGCAGCTTTCTCTCGTGTTTATCAGCCTCACACACAATCTGCATGCTGCATTACAGCACCACGTTCTTAAAGACGTAAATAGGAACTAGATGAGAAAGTGTTGGCAAGGCACAAACCATCTTCCTTTTTCCCCAGCATCTTCTGTTCTCAGTCCCCAGGGCACTGTCACACTTTCCTCGTTAAAGATGGAAGCTAGTGGGAGCTGGGTCTCCTTGATTCTCTGAGCTCAGATATCCAGCTAGAGGTCAAAAATTTGTCAGATTGGCTTAGAAGCCCCTGCCTCAAAGAGTGAAAAATATGTATATATAAATTTGAGAACCTTTGTGGTTGACTATGATGCACAAAAAGACTCAGGTGACTCTTGGGCTTCCCAAAAGCCATTCGTAGATGTAGCTTCAGAGTTCAAACTTTGAAAACGCATCAGCTGCCTAATCCTGGTGCTTTTAGGGTCTGCAGTCCCCTCCTCGGACACTGGCATCTAGGTCTCTCAGTGATTTTCTTCTCATGGTTCACAGCCTCTATGAGTTGATGTCTACCTCTTTGAATTTCAGAGCAGCTGCTGAAAACTCGGTCCGTTGTCAGCAGGCTTATTCTCATCACACAGAGGTGGACATCCAGCCTGAGGTCTCCAAACTGGCAAAACTAAATGTTCCCAGATTTAAGCATGTTTCTGGGCACAGCCAGAAATGCCTCAGCATTTCCTTTGCTGAGTAGGATCAAACCGTGTTCAAAACACAGCTGGGAGGATGTGGCAAGACCGTGTTTTATGTACGAGGTCAGTGGTTAGGCAGCTCCTGGGGAAAACGTGTACAGTCGTCCCTCCCTTAAGGCAGACAAACCCATACCTCCTTCCTAACGGGTAGATGCTGTAAGTGTCCAGCCAGCAGACTCTGGACAGGGATACAGTAAGATTGTCTCGGGAAAGGTGTTTTATTTCATCCTCCTTGGGAAAGAAAGAAGGCACGAATGCTGAGTACCACCTGGGAGCAGGGAGACCTATTATCAACTCCTGCTTCAGGGGATAGCTAGTGTAAAAATACACATCCTTTCATTCATCTTAGGAGGGGACTAAAATCAGACACATGCCCTCATGTCTGCATTATGGAGACATACTCAATAGCCTAAAGAACATTTACTTTTTATGTGCATACAAACCCATTAAATCATTAGGAGAGGTTTATGTTTATGGGGAACATCAACTCATCAAACATTTTTTAACACAGTGAATTAGGTCAAAATCAATGCAGAGGGGGGAAATGAACTATGGTCTCCCATTTCTGGAGACACCTTACTAGTGAAGCAATAAATGATAGTGCCTCTTCCAACCCCGTTATGGGGAGTGGAAAGGGAGAGAAAGGAAGGGGAGGAGAGGCGTAGGTCTATCTCTTCCTTGAGGAATTTGGTTTTGTGCATGACCTTCCTCCAAGAGGTAAGACCTGGCTCACATGCTGAAAAGCAGATCCATTTTTTTCCCCACTTACATCAATGAGACTATTGAAAAACACAGACCTCACCTACAAATCTCACTTTGCTTGCATCCCTGGATCATTACTGCTTCAACAACATTGCAGCTAATGCTTCTTATCTGCAAAGTCCAGGCCTGCCAGGGTGCATACTCCAGAGCCAGGACAGACACCTAGAAGGGAGGTGTCAGTGCCAGGCTGCAATCCTTGCAGCGGCTCCAGCCCTCTGCCCCACGTCTGCACATCCCGCTTTGCCCCCTCCAGTGCTCTGCCTGGATTAGCCTCGTGTTTTAGCTGTTCTGTGGCTTTCCCAAGGGCTTGTCTCTGCTTTTACAGGCTGGCCACAGAGTCCCTGGGCTGCAAATTTGCTCAGGGCAAACCCTCCCCTGTTCCCACATTTATGAGCGGGCTGTCCCCAAGCAGGTAGCAACAGCAGGAGTCATTAAAAACAGGCGAATAAATAAGGAACTAGTGATTGCTGCAACAGGGGAGCTGCACCCACAGCTTCCCGTTCCTAAAAGCTGTGGAGAGAAGCTGGGGCACCCCAATAAGGAGGGAAGTGCTTGGGTTTTTGCTAACAGTGTTTCAGCCTTTTTATAGCAGAATTGAGCGCTGCTGGTCTCCATCTCTGTCTCTCCCATGGTGGCACTGTGTTAGTGTTAACAGCAACAGGTACTTTAGATCTTCAAAAAATTACGTCTTGTCCTGTGTAGAAAGACAACAGCCAGTCCCACAAGTCTGTACCCACATGAGCCTCCCCACTGCAACCAGCAAAGGAAACCTGGGTGCATCCACCTCTGTGTTTTGCCTTGGATCAGGTGTGAACTTTTGAAGAGACTCTCCCTCTTCTCCCTACCTACTACTTCAGTTCACGTCAAGGAAGGTACCGGAGCAAATAACGAGTCTTTTGGATGAAATGATGGGGTGTTACAGCCCCGGAGGCCACTGCTGAAAGGCCCTTGCTCCACGGGACCTGTGAGAGGTAGCTCAAGGTAACCCCCAGCCAAGCAGAGTGAAGAGTGGGGCACTGACATCGGCTTTCACCAGACCACCCTGCCTCCTCGTTCTCCCACCTACCCCTGCGTTTCCTCTTCCTCCTCACGCGATGCAGATTTGCAGGACAACTGGATTTCCAAGCACCTCTCCCGCCCCATCTGCAGCAGCAACAGCCAACGTGGCCGTGGGGCTGGGCTGGGTGTGCCGGCTCGAAACGATGCTCAAGGAAGCCCTGGAGGGAGCTGGCAAGAGAAGCGGGGCTCCTCGTTAGCTGCTGTCGGAACAAACCCCGCTAATTGATTTCCAGCCTCCCATGACTGTTTGCGAAGGCAGGGCCCCGAGCCCGTTGCCAAGAGTGTGTTGCATTTATTTGACTGGGTTGCTCAAGGCAGTGTCTCGGGATGGGACTGGGTTGGGTTTCTTTGCACGCACATGAAAACTGGAATAACAGGCCAAGGGCTCCCTCTGTGTCCACAGTCGGGTGTAACTTCTGCTGTCTCGGCTTGGGGAGCAGGACTAGCACAGCCTGGGCTTGGGCACACACGTGTGGTTTGGTTTAGCCCCTCAGTCCAGCACCGCTGCTGAGAGATCATCTCTTGAAAGCCATGAAGCACCCAAAGGAGGTCACAGCACCCCAGAGTGCTCTCTGGTTTCTCTGCGTTTCTCTAAGGGGGCTCAGAGGTTTTGTTTTATAAAGAAGCAAGTGTTCCACCTCAGGTTAGAATAATTCTGGTGTGATGGGGGATGACGGGCTACATGAGCCTTGTGCTCCTTCCAACACACTGAGCTTCCTTACTGCTTGTGGACAGCCTGGAGCTTCTGTAACAGGACACGTGGAGGAAAAGCACCATCTCCAATTTACACATACCAGGTTTTATGTAGGTGCATGGCCCTTCAGATAAACTGTCAATTAAATATTTTTCTACCATTCCATGAGACAAGCAGCTCTTATGTTTGGCCGGATGGGCTGACACCAAATGCACCTTTTGCAAAATCAGGAAAAAAGCTGTCAGGGAATTAACAAGGGGGG
>NW_010136632.1:61439-62979 GCF_000699245.1 Pterocles gutturalis | reverse complement strand
CCCCACCCCCACCCCCCGCACAAGGAGGTCAGGAGGGTGCTTATTTTTGGGGTACAAATGCTGCAGTGCAAATCAGAGAGCTTGTCTCATTAAAATCCCACAGGCCAGCTGCAGGTACAGTTCCCTTTCATTATTCTTGACGTATTTATCACCCAGGCTTTCCAAAATACACCACTAATCCAACCGACTGCAGGAGAACAAAAGGTATTTTTCTCCTCAAGTGTCACCCCCTTGTGGGTTTTAAAACATTCTTCACTTTGGGTTTGAAAGGAACTTGGAGTGCATACGAACTGTGCAGAAGAGCAGGGTGAAAACCCTCTGCAAAGATTTTCCCATCACCTTCATGCAAGCTTGAAAAACCCCAGAGCAACATGAGCTTTGCACCAGACAACTCAGATGTGCCTCCCTCTTGTGCCACCACCTTACCCCATCTCCACCTCCAGACACACAGACACCCTCTCCCCTTGCCTGCTCCTGGCATCTCGTCCCCTGCACCAGGTCACGGTGACAAGGAAACGCTGATGGAGTTAACAGCACACGAGGCAACGTGCCCGGGTTGGGGTTCACCCCTGGCACACCACCTTCACAACGGGCACGTAATCCACTGACGCCACGCCAAGCCGCGGTCTGCCACCTGACGCTGTAAATATTTAATAGCTTCACAGCCAGAGAATGTGCTTTTTTTTTCCACTGACAGGAGGTCTCAGAGCCCTCTCTCTGCTCTTCTGCTTAGGGAGGGAGCTCTTCACAGGAGCTGTCAGTCCCGAGGAGACGGCGCTTGGCTCCCTTCCTCCTGCTGACATGGGGGCAGCAGCCATCGCCCTCCAAGGGTGCAGCTGCACGGCCGGGTCTGCTTCTGTCTGAACACCCAAAATTCATCTTTATTGAAACAGAACTGAAACAGGGCAGTGTGCTTCTGAATGAACTCTAGTTTTCATAAATTTCTGTTTTTTAAAAAAAAGGCTGTCACAGTTGTTCACATATCTCATCCCTGGTTATTCATTCAAATTTAAAATTAAATTCTAATTTTATAATTTTAGGTGAAAAGTGATACTTTGTCACAGTTGTTCACATATCTCATCCCTGCTTATTCATTCAAATTTAAAATTAAATTTTAATTTTATAATTTTAGGGGAAAAGTGATACCCCAAATGAAAACTTACTTCCATTGTTTCTGGCCAGTACTTTCTTTTATGGTTTTGGTTAAGAGGTTTGGTTTGTCTGTTTGAGATTTTGCCTCCAAATGAAAACTTACTTCCATTGTTTCTGGTCAGTACTTTCTTTTATGGTTTTGGTTGGGAGGTTTGGTTTGTCTGTTTGAGATTTTACCTTTCTGTGGCGATTCGAAACTGAGAAGTTTTCTGAAACCTTCCCTGCAAATAGATCCGCCACCCCTGCTCTTCCAGGATTAACATGTATGAGTTAATTTTTTAAGACTCCCTACAAAACTGCACTTTTGCCATGGGGCGAGCACGGGGCAGAGCGGGACAGACCTCTGCTGACCCACAGGAGGTGGCCCCGTGTGGCCCGGGAGGCGACA